>NC_143392.1:55608872-55819187 GCF_980474605.1 Leiobunum rupestre | reverse complement strand
CGTTCGTGCTATAAAAAATTATTGTCCCATTTACGTAGTTTATACATAATATCGCAAACGAAAATGGCGCTTTCACCGCTCTGTGTAACTCCCAGGAACTTTTGACGAAGAATATCTTTCACGAGCTTAAAGCCAAAGCCCATTGAAAATTAAAACGTTTCTATAAATGAAAATAACGCTGGCTTTGGCCAAATAATGATAAATTATTGAATCAGAAGGTGAAATTAACTATTTTGAATATTCGTTTGCTTTCAAATGATATATATTTTGATATTTCGATTAAAAACGCGTTTGCAGTCAACGTCATTTATCACAGTCATAATGACGGCTTAGACTAAAGAAAGGGAGAAGACTTTTGGACATAAAAAACTTCAACGCCTTCAGAAAATTGGAGAAACAAGATGGTGGGCTCGCGAAAAGGCTGAAAATTGGGTGTTTGGAGTAGATGACCCTCTATTTTGTGCTGTAATTAATGCTCTACATTTTATTAATAAATCACAGAAATTCGATCCAAAATGTACCACCGAAGCTAGTTCTCTTCTCCACATGCTTTGTGATTTCAAAATAATTTTGACGACTCACGTGTTCTTGTCAATTTTCCACGAAGCTGGACCAGTCGCAAAATACTTGCATACCAAGAATTTGGATTTTCTTACCGCGTGGAATATGGTTGAGCACCTAAAACACCGAATAACTCAGCTTGATTTTATAAAAATTGTTGAAAAGGCTTCGAAATTTGCGAATATTTCTAACCTAAACCCTAACTTCTACGAGTTGCCAGATGACATTTTAGTGGCAAATGAACTTAAGGTTCGACGTATTTCACGAAAGAAAAAACAACACGAGGAAATATGCGATGATGAGAAGCTTGACAACTCAACTGATCTCAAAAGTCAAAATTTTAGCCAGAGATTCCAACAGTAGACCGGTTTCGCCCTTTTGGGGCTCATCAGTACTGTGTAGGAACTCTGGCTTTATTCGGAGATCTGCATATAGGGCACTCTGAATGTTTATTAGTTCAACTGATTTCTACAGAGTTGAAGTATTTCGCTCAATACAAAATCAGCTACAAATGAGCTTAACAGAGCGTTTCTCAAATAAAAAAAATTAGTAACTGACGCCCACTACATGAACCCTCGATACTTTTCGCAAATACAAGTTTCAGGTGTACCACATGAAGCACTTTCGGAAATTGCGAAGCTAGCGAAAATTTATGAAGTTCTTTTGAAAAAGGAGCTTCTTATTTATCAAGTTTTAAAAGGCACTATTAATTCTAGAGTTGAAGTGGTCTACGGAGACCACGGTGAAGGTGATAGTTCCCTTGAAGAGGAACAGTTATCTGAAACGACCACTTTTAAACTGCAACCTGCGATATTGGACACTACTTCTACAACATTGGCATGCTCGAAAGGATAAAGTGTAGGATCACTTGTATGCTGCTACCACCTACTTTACAAGTACAATCTACATTCCGCGGCTTACACGAATTTATTTCTAGTGTACGAATATTTATTAACGTTGTCATTTAGTCAGATTAGCTGCGAAAGGGCCTTTTCTAAGTTGAAAATTATTAAAAATAGATTAAGGTCGACTATGAGCCAAAGTAATTTAGAAGCATTAATGGTAATGTCAGATGAAAGAGAAATGACAAATAACATACCACTTACTGATATTCTCGAATATATTATAAATTCATCACAGCTGATGAGATCGCTATTAACAATAAGCCAGGTGTGTTTCTCTTGTTTGTATATTTTTAATAAAATTCACGTGCAATTTTGAAATAAAATAATTATGGTACATTTACTGTGCATATTCATATAGTACAATTTGTAGTTGGGTTCTCATGAATGGTGGTATTGGGGGCCGCAAGACTAATGTTTTGGGGGCCGCGACTAAGAATTGCCCACCAGTCAAAATCCTCGCCAGTCCGCCCCTGGGTCAAAAGTGGACAAAACTTACTTGATAGTGTAGTCTATTTGTTAAAAGAATTCACGGCGCATCGGTTAGCAATTTATGTTCACGCGTCGCTAGTCCGGGCTCACTCTCAATAGAGTTTTCTTGATAAGATTCGTGGTGCTTTTCCAATACAGAGCCCCGGATTTGGTTTCGTTCTGATGAACGAACTCAATAAATAAATAGTTATATATTGAGTTTCAACTGTCGTGGGACCGTGACTTTAGACGCCTGTGTGACTAAAATCTATAAATATGTGTTTCATCTTCTGTGGTGGGACTGCTTTTTCCTCTCAGCGAGTGTTGAATGTGGGATTCAATGAAACGGTTAATCATATATTCTGATTTCTTAAGAATTTCTTTTAAGTTATGTTTTATTTTATTATTGCTCATAAAATAATGATTGATAAATTTTCCGTAATATATTAACATTTACCTTAAGTTATCAGTATTTATACCCAAATAAATCGACTTTGTTCAATTAAGAAGATTTAAACCAAATTAATTAAAATTTAACCTTTATTACTTATATTGTTAAATATTTATCGTATTTCACTCAAATTTACCAAATTTTACTGAATTTTTCGGTTTCAACCAATTTATTGAAATTGATCCAATTTAGTCAAATATATCCGAATCAACTTATATTTTGTTCATATATTCACAAATACTTCAACTTACCTCAATTTATGAGCATTTACCCAAGCTCGCTCGCATTTACCCAACGACCGAATAATTAACCCAAAAATTCTAAAATGTTCTCAATTTATATATTTTTAGTTATTCAGATTATCGTCATTAACTCGCATTTACCTAAAGTAATATTTTTTTAATTTAATAATATTACCCAATTTAATCGTCTTTGTCCAATTTAGACAAATTTACTTAAATTATCAGTATTTACCCAATTTAATCGACTTTGTCCAATACAGACGAACTAACTCAAATTAATTAAAATTTACACTTTATTACTTATATTGCCGAATATTTATCGTATTTAACATAAATATACCAAAATTTATTGTGATTGTCGGGTTTACCCAATTTTTGTAATTGGTCCAATTTAGTCGAATTTATTTAAATAAATTTCTATTTTGTTAGTTTTATTAGCAATTATTCGCAAATATTTCAACTGGTCTCAATTTACCCTTACTCGCTCGCTTTTACCCAACGACGTACCAATTCACCCAAAAATAGTCTCTCTTAACCAAAAATAAATACATTTTCCCAATTTAAATTTTTTGAAATTTCTTTGCTTTTTCATATGGGGATACTTGAAATATGTAATTTTCTCATGTTAAATCACATAGAGAAATTTGGATTTTTTGTTGTCAAAAACCTCTTCGGTTGCGATGGCAAAATGAAAGCCCAGCGTAACTTTTCCCTTTGAAGTTAGGTTAAGGTCTACTAATTCACCGAGTTTAAGCAAAATCGGTGGGTTACACATCGGGTCGTCTCCTTGTGAGTGGGGTCAGAGGGGTGGACTACAGAGAGCAAACGCCCAGTAATAAAGTGAGACAGCCAAGTGAGGGCATATACCAGCACTGGCCAGCGCTTCGATGAGGTTCTGGTGCAGAATCGTGTCGAAAGCTTAAGATAAGTCGAGGTAGATAATATCGACAGGTTCATCAGCGTCTATCCAAGATGTCGAGTCATTCGTGGCAGTGAGAAGGTTGGTTGTGCATGACATTTTAGACCGGAAGCCGTGCTGTGAGGGACGGAGAAAGTTTGTCACGGACAGGTGGGAGCGGATATCTTGGTCTACAACACGTACACAGTTTCAGGCCATGTGGCATGTGTTGGCGATGGGGGTTAATTTCTCTTGCCAGCTTTATGAATGGGGGTGATGAGTGCTTTTTCCAAAGAGTGAGGATCGTTCCGGTTGCAAACCTATGGCCAATGATCATGGATAAAGGAGTAGCAAGAGTAGCCGCCAACCTTTTAAGTAGGCAGGGATGAATGCTATCAGGACCAGCAGCTTCATTGTGGTCAAGTTTAAGGAGTTGCCTATGAACCGAGGCCCCAGAACATAGGAAAGCCTGTAGAGTAGGGCCTTGGACAATGGTGGGAGAGGAGGACCTGGCAGGAGGGCGAGTGGTGACTCCCGGATTGGAGGAGACGCTGATGAAGTGCTCATTGAGGGTGGTAGCCATGGAGTTGAGGTCCGAAGATAAAGAGCTGTCAGGGGCCTTCATTTCAGTTATTGAGAACTTCGACGTTCGAAGGTGGCTTACGTGGCTAAAGAAGACTTTAGGGTTGGACGCAATTTGGTTAGCGAGATTAGATTTGAAATGGCATTTGAATTTTTTCGACGCATTGGTGGTGGCATTTCGGGCATTCTTGTTTGTAGGGTAGGCATCATCGATTTGAGTCTGAGAGTAGCACCTAGTTTTGGCTCGGACAAAGCACGCCCAAGTAGCGGTTTTGTATTGACGGGACTTCTTAAACCGAATTGAGTGGTGCATGAAGCGGTGGGGGTGAAGGGTGCGAATGGGGACCAAGTTCATTATGCCGATATTAAGGATGCGAAAAAAGCGACCAGGCTATCGTCGATAGTTTCGTGATCGAGTTCTGTTGTCCAGTTAAATTGTGATAAGTAGTTACTAAAGCGGTCGTTGTCGCCCTGAAAGAAGTTGCGGAAGAGGCGAGTTGGCTCACGCCGCAGGGGTTGATCTTTACATGCGATATTGAATAGTATGACATTATGGTCACTTTTCCAAGTGGTGGTAGCTGGGGTACGTCAAGTTATTAAGATTTCTTGCAGAAATGCAAGATTTCTTGCGATCTTGCTAACTTGACGATTTTCAAACGCGGAAACAAGAACTTTTGATCTAACAAATCTTGCGAGATGCCCAAGATCGCTTTCGAGGTAGTTTTTCACAAGATTCAAGATGGTGAAGACTCACCTTTAGTTGGGAAACATGGCTTGAAAGTTCACCTTGCTTCAGAGAGAGATCAGATAGCTGGGATTGAAGTTTAGCAAATGCGGTTTCCAGATCCATCATTAAGGGTGGATGAATAGGAGTACGTGCAATAATATCTTGAATAGTATTTCCAGCAGACTTGTAGCTCGATGAACTATTAGCAGGGGTGTTTGAAGTAGGAATTTCATCAGCAAAAGTGGGGGCAAAGGCACTTCCAAGACAGTATCCCCTCGACGAGGGCGTAAATGAGATGCAGCGATTGACATGTTCGCGTGGCCGTAAATAACGCGATTTTAAAAATAATAGAGCGCGTGCTCCAAATAAAACCTAAAAGTTTTAAAACCCAAAACGAGCCTAAAAATCGAAAAAACTGACCGTCCAGAAGACCGAAAAACAGTTATTAAACCAGAAGTAACTGGTTTAACGCGAAAACAACTAATAGATCAAATAGCTGGTCACTTGAAGAATCAGAATATAGGAAAAACCACGTCGAACTGCGCTGGAAATACGAATAATACCCGAAAACAAACAGAGTGCCAAAAATCGCGACCACTTGGATTAAAGCACTGCTAGTCGGAAATATTTAAAAGATATCGGTCCAAATTTTTTCAGTACCTAGAGGTCAGCTAAAATGCAGATCCTGAATAAACTGGATTCTAGTAGGCGTGCGGCTTATTGGTGGAAGAAGAGAGTCTACGCTAGAGGTATAAAATTTACGTCTCCATCTTTCACTTCTCTAAGGGTGTAATAGCGGCCTAGATATGACCCTTTTAAATTATCCGTGCGCAGCCATTTTGAATTGGCTGCCACCTTTGATAGCTACCAGATAAAACACGGCAACTTATGTTTCCAGTCATCTCAAAAAAGCCTATCTCAAAAAAAAAATCGGTGTTTTGTGTGGTGGCCTGAACCGTATGGAGATTTATGCGAAAATCATAATTTCATTTCGCGCCCCCTTAGCCATTTGCAGGCGTAGCGTCACTAATGGAGAGGGAACAATAATACAGTTGTAATAATAAAATAAATATTAATCAGAGTAATTTAGCATGTGGAACTGAAAAGTTAAACTTATCTAAATCTTCAAATTATATCGACCAAAAACCGATTTTTTACTTTTTCCCACTAGATGGCACAAGCTATCAAGGCCGCCGTGTTGCCTATCGAATGAGGTGTAGAACAACGCAATAGGTGTAACAGCAGCCGATATATTACCTTTTTAATGTAGCCGTACGCCGCCATTTTGAATTGGCCGCCATCTTGGAAAGCTACCAGATAGAACGCGACACCCGATATTTTTGGTATCCCTCTACTTGAAAATAAGATCGCTTTTTGGTGCGTCGAGTTAGTAATGAAAACAGAATTTTCACACATCTGGCTCACGTACTATAAAAGCTCCCAACCGTTAACCTCTACCAGTAGGGAGAGATCTCGCAACCTCAAAGCCGGAGGAGTTAATCCCAGTTTTTACTCAGTGCCATAAGCCATGGTTCAGTCCAGCTCGTCATACTGCAAAGAATGGTAACCATTTCACCACCCTACTTTGATTCGTGACCTGATGGGGAATTACATGTTTTATTCCGAAAACTTGACGAAATTTGGCCAATTTATATAAATACAGTGGAGAAATCTGCTATCGGCGGCGCTAACTCATCTTGGGTAACCTTTTTTGCTGCTGATAGAGATTCCTTCTCAGAAATAAACCACTAGTAAACTCCCTTGCAAATAAATCCAAAACAATAAAAAAATTATACCGACGCCCTGGCTTAGAAACTTTTTTCACGAGCAAATGGGTAACAATTATGGGAGGACGAAATGAGAAACCCTGTAGCATTCCTTTTAAAAAAGACGGATTTTTAGTGAGATAGAATTGTTTATTGTTAAATCACGCTAATGGTATTATGTAACTAATGATGCACTTAAAGATGTTTTTTAGAAGTTGAAAACGATAAGCATTTCACGAAATCCTGTAAAAGTTACCTGATAACTAGGAAAAGATACAACTGATTGATAGATGGCATAATTTTTTAATTGCGAAAACAGCTTATGCACAATATTTGGGTAGCAGCTGCGAGGTGTCGTTCCTTTTTCCGCGTTATTTGACGTATATTTACGACGTTTAAGGTCAAGTGAACCTCAAACTTCGCCCCCCCCAGTGGGTTTTCACGAAGGGTGACACGGGCGTGGCGGGAAGTTTGAATTACATTGTGGGGCTACACAACTTTTACCGATGGCCAGTTTCAGGACTGTCAGATAAACAGGGTGCACAATTTCGCCCCCCCCCCATTAATAACAATACGTTAAAGGCAGCTCTTTAACTTAGGATGTTACTTTTTATATCAAACGATAGAACGCGCAGTGCCGTTTATTTCCGCCCCCTTCGACCAACCCCCTTAAAGGGAGAGTGACCGAAAAAAACAAGATGGTCTCATTCGATAGAACTTTTTGACGCGAAGGCAGTGCCGTTAATTTCCGCACCCTCCGACCAACCCCCTTAAAGGGAGAGTGACCGAAAAAAACAAGTTGTACTCATTCGATAGAACTCTTTGACACCCACGCAGTGCTGTTAATTTCCGCCCCCTCCGACCAACCCCCTTAAAGGGAGAGTGATCGAAAAAAAACAAGTTTATAAATTCATGGGTATTTTTGTATGAATTTGCGAATTTACATGACTTTTGGTGCCTCTAACGATAGGAAATCACATGGCCTCAACAGCTTTTGTATTGGTTAATTTCGTTTGCCCACCCGGGTATCCTAAGGGTGGGTGGCGCCCAAGTTTTAATCCTTCAACTTAGGATGGTATTTTATATATCGAACGATAAGAAATCACATGGCCTCAACAGCTTTTGTATTGGTTTGCCCACCCGCGTATCCTGAGGGTGGGCGGTGCCCACTCTTTAACATGTGATGGTAAATTATATATCAATCAATAGGAAATCACATGGGCTCAACAGCTTTTATATCAGTTTTCCCACCCGGGTCTCCTGATGGTGGGAGGCATCCACTCTTTAACTTAGGATGGCAATTTATATATAAAACGATAAGAAATCACGTAGCCTCAACAGCTTTTGTATTAGTTTGCCTTCCTGTGTCTACTAAGGGTGTATGGGTTTGCCCACTTGAATACACTGATGTGGAACTAATATTACGACCTGGGTCGACTTGTTGTAAATAAGATACAAACAGCACTTGTGTCATTTTGAGCATTTATTCCTTACCTCGGCGAATTAGTATCAGAAAAGATAAAATTAAGTATCTTCTACTACTTAAGCCAAACAGTGTGTATTTAAATTAACCAATAGAAGATTCGTTATTTAATTAAGTATTACTCCTCGGAATGTTTATAGAAAAAAAAGGTATCTAAAACAAATATTTAATTAACTTTTTAAAAGCAGCTACACTGTGACATGTAATCTCTAAGTACTCTCCTGGTTTTTTTTCGTAATTTGAAGGGAAAATGATAATCATCCAAATATTGTTTGAAGCGTATATAAATTAAATTCTTAGGCCACAAAGAGAAGAGCAGAAAGCTGTTCAATCGAAATTTCTTACAATGCAGAAATACTTTTCTGCGTGACACCTGCATTTTCCGATAAGTGCGGGTCACTAAGCTATCACCTCGCTTACCTTCTCCTGGCGGCGGCGCTGAATGAACGGTTTAAAACCGGTGGAGCAACAAATGAATTTCGGGCATTCATTTTATAAAATCTCACAAATATTAATTAAATTATAAATGGATTGAACCAAATCGAAATTATATTTTCCATTTCCATAGCATATTTAATACCTTAACCAATTTGAAATAAATCATAAATTATATTTCAGCTTTTACTAAACCAGGGACTCATTTAAGTAGCAGGAGCGTTTGAGTTTACCTTACAGCTATACTGACATTATGTACTCAGCTAACCCCGCCCTTATTTTAAATGGCTCCATTTTATCAACTTTTAAACGCCAAATGGTGGAAACCGAGGAAACCATTTTCGTAATTTTCGATTTGAAAATGGGAGGCAACGAAAATATAGGAAGGCTACCGCTAAGTCCACAATTAGTGGAAATGTTTATTAAAGCAACCGCTTATAGCGATGGATACGATGATATTAATATAGAAACAATCGCGAATAAACAAATAGACGATAGCTACTCAATTGTTATAACAAGAAAAGGAAACTCTTATTTTCCCAAAATACCAGAACTACCATAGCTTGACTCGGAAACTTCAGGTATATATGAAATTTTCAATTAAAGTCTTTACAATTTTACATTCCATATTAAATATTTTTTTATAAACAGCAAATGTTATTATCCTTGATCACTGCTATTCACGAAGCACATAACTGGCAAATATTGAGCGTTGTAAACAACACATTGTTTCTAATCCATTTCGAGTTGTTATATCAGGATCAACTTTAAGAAGAAGTTTAAAAGTCTTAGGAGTAGAAAAATCAATTGTAAACAGTGTTATTGTTTGGAATTTGGAAACCAGCATGTGGAAAGTATCACAAGAGATGGGTACATTTTTAAATTACATTTCAGCAAAAGGAATGAATGAAATATTGCCAGTTTGACTTTTTATGCTGGAAATAAGATCAATAGGTCATCTGTAGTTGTACGAACAATACCTTTTTTACTTTATGAGTCCCCTAAATGCAGCTCCGTGAAGCTAGGCAATTTAAGAGGATATTTGAAGAGTAAAGCTACCAATGATGCAATATCCTTGTGTTGCCCCGCTAAGAAGAGGAGTAAAGTGGATGTTTCATCGAGAACTAAAATATCGGTCCTAACTCCACGTAGACATCGAAAGTGGCTTATTAAAACAAAAGCCCTTGTGATGGTCCAGGAACTAGAAAAACCAAAAATTCGGTTGAAGAAATCACGAAGTTGTGAACTAGCTACACTTGTAGAAACAATTAGCCGAGATACTCGAGAGAAACTTGAAGAAGCTATGAATGAGTGTGAGAATGAAAAAACCGCTAAGTGGCTTAGAGATATTTGGCAGGCTGATAGGATGAAAATTCATGAACAAAAAAAGCAGAATTCTTTAAAGATCAGGTGAAAAATGGTAGGTTGTAATTTATTATAATAAATATGCTCAAGCTCTAATCCACTTTTTATATTTTAAGAAACTGGAAGTCACGATAAATTTTGGTCCATGGTCACATATCGTTTAACACTTGCTATTTACATTAGATGTCCTTCTGCGTTTAAAGCGCTGAGAAGTTTTAATATTTTAAATTACCTAGTGAAGAGTCTCTTAAAGATTTTACCAGGGCAAGGATTCAAAGGCCTGGAGTGAACTTTGATTACTTGGCTGATGAAAGAGACGCTTACAGAAAGATACAAGACCAACAAATTTACAAATATTACAAAAACCACTTGGTGAAGGTGTCTTAATCTTTGACGAGGTCAGAGTCATATCTCAAGTGGTATGGAATTCTACGAACAATGAACTCTCAGTAATAGCGTTGCAGCCTCAAGAGTACAAGTCTTTAGTTGATGTATACAAACTTGTGGAAAATGATACACCAGCTCCAACAGACTTTGTACTTCAGTTTTTATGGAGAGACATATATGTATTTAACGTAATTGGACCATACATGCCATCCAATGGCTCTGTGAAACCCACACTCTTATATGGTATCCTCCTAGATGTCTTGGATGCTTTCAACAACTACAGTTTTAAAACCAGAGGTTTAATCTTTGATGGTGCTAGCCCAAATTTATCTTTAATAAAGCATACCTTGGAAGTTTCACGACAGTTTTGTTTCATATTAAACGATGATGGTTCAAGTGACCATAGCTTTACTGCTACCTTCAAACACCCCTGTTGGCCATTCCACAAGCTAAGTTGGATTATATGCCCATCTCACGAGCTAAAGAGGCTTGTATCAGCATTGCATTCATCTCGTCTCAACGGTTCAAAGTCGTTTGAGTTTGTTGGTGTTCAGTTTTGCTGGAATCCTATACGACAAGTTTACGAAGAAGACCAGATTAGATCAAACAATAGAAAAGCCAAAAGAGTTCGAAAGCTTCATAAAAATTATATCGAACGGGACAGCTGGGTTCGCTTAAATGTAAAGCTCTCAAAAATAATGCAACAAGAAATGTCAGCCCTGTACCAGATTGCCTACCCCGAAGGGGGACTAATTGTACCTCATAAGGAAGAGATCCTAATGACCCGAGAATATCTTCTGAGTTGTAACAAGACATTTGAGGAAGGGATTCTACGTCGCGTAAGGCTTGACTGCCTAGATCACCCGATTTTGACTTCAATTGATGAAAGTTTTAAATTTTTTAAAACTTGTAAAGTTGATATTTTAGATTCCTTTGAAGATATAAAGTTAAACTCCCCAAATCAAAACATGTTCTTGTCATGGCAGACCTGGAATCTCTTGCGGTTATTGGTTTACGGGTTAAAGGAATTAGTCCAAGTATATCTTTTAGACCATCCTTCCAATTGTACAGGGTGTTTTTTTTCGCTCGAAAAACTATGTTTTCTAGAATGTAGGAAATTGTACTGTACATTATACGTGCCAGGGACACTTTCTAACAAAATTACATCTAAATCTAAAAATATTTTCACGTTTTTTGAAAACTTTAATTTTAACCGCTAGGTGCTATAAGAAAATTGTCAATGAGAAAAGTGTAGAGCGTCACCGAAAACGTATAAATAGCGTTGGATATATTAATTTTTTTTGAATTTCATTGGGAGAGTAGTGTAATTTTATGAAAGTCAGAAATTTGTTAATCTGGTGTTTAATGCAATAAACACCGCTGAAAAATCGAGGAGACAATGGCGAAGAAATTAAATTAATTATATAAATTATTAATGGTGATTTAAATTACATAAGATCTGGTGACCTTGCTGGCCAATGTACCCTATTCATCGTTTTGAAATACAGTATTTCACATTTCGGCGGTCATGAGGCGTGGCACTCTTTTTGAAACCACAAACTGGCTCATTTAGCTATTACCTTTTCCTATTAGTTTTTAATCTAGTAGGCCTGTGTTTGCATATAGTCGTATTCGAAACCTATTTTAACCCTGATAGGCAAGAAGATAAATAGACCACATGTATAAAGGTCAGTAAAATCCTAAAATTTATTTAGTATTTAAATAACTGTAACACATACTGTGTAATATTATTGTCGTAATCCATCGTAACAATCATGCATCAATATTCCAGAGCTGATCATACGGAACTAGTGGCCATTTACTACGCGGAAGGTGGAAGAAATCTACGACGAGTGAGTGATATCTTTCAGCAACGAAATCCAGATAGAAGACCAACCATAACTTCTGTAAGGCGAGCTGTAAATGACTTTCACCAGTATGGTAACGTACAACCTCGATTTCGTGGGCCTGGTCAGCGGGATTTGGACCTTGAAAACACCGTTTAGCCTATTTTGCCGTATACCCACGTAGTAGTTGGGCCGTGGTGAGTAAGGATTTGGCTTGCATTAAAACTCGCACTTGGGAAATTTTACATAGGCATAAGTATCATTCTTACAAAGCAAAGCTTCACCACGGTTTAGAAGATGGAGACGCTCAACAACGGCTGGATTTTTGCAACTGGCTGCTAAATTCCGTGCACGACGACCCACAATTCCTCCGCAACATGCTATTCTCGGATGATTCCTCGTTTGCAAGAGCCTCGTTGTGGAGACAAATCCAAACTGGGGATATGAACACCGTCACCAATTTCAATTTGGGTGCTTGAATGTTTGGATTGGTCTTGTTGTAAACCGGTTTATTGGTCCAGTGTTCTTACCGCAAAATTTAAATGGCCAGAGTTATTTAGATTTCTTGAGAAATGAGCTAGAACAACAACTTGATGAACTGCCGTTGGCGCAACGAGCAACACTGTGGTTTCAGCAAGACGGTGCCCCGGCTCATTACCACAGAGCCGTGAGAGATAACCTAAACAACGAATTTCCACAACGATGAATAGGGAAAAACGGTCCCGTACACTGGCCAGCAAGGTCACCCGATCTGACTCCGTTGGATTTCTTTCTTTGGGGGCTTCGTCAAGGACAAGGTTTACGCCACTCCGGTTGAGACCCTTGAAGAGCTGCGTCAACGAATTGTAAGCGCTTGCCGGGAAGTAACCCCGGAAATGATTTAAGCTGCCATCGACAATATGATTGTTCGCGCCCAAACCCGCATCGCAGCCGTAGGTGGTAGTTTCGAAACGTACTTATAAGTTTTGTTTGTAAGTAGATAAATAAAATGTATCTTTGTTTTTTCAAAAAAATCATATTTTTCATCCTATGAAACTAAATCGTGTAAAACCTTCTTCGCCATTGTCTTCTCAATTTTTCAGCGAGGTTTATTGCATTAAACACCAGATTAACGAATTTCTGCCATTGGAATTAAAAAAAGCTATATTAGCTTGCCCAACTTGTCACCATTTCAAGTCGTATTTTCTTATTGAAAAAGACCATCTATTTTTTTTTTATTTGTACGTTTTCGGTGACGCTCTACAATTTTCTTGTTGACAATTTTCTTATAGCACCTAGCGGTTAAAATTTAAATTTTCAAAAAAAATAAAACTATTTTTCGATTTAGATGAAATTTTGGTAGAAAGTGTCCCCCGGCACGTATAATGTACAGTACAAATTTCAACTTCCTAGAAAACATAGTTTTCGAAAAAAATAAAAAAAATCGAGCAAAAAAACACCCTGTATAATTCCGGGTCGTATTAATGGCAGTGCGATTGAGTCCCTTTTCGGTCGGTTCTGTGACGCAGCTGCTGGCAAGTTGTTAGGACGAAACTATTGTTTTGCTGAAAGGAACAACTGTTGAAAGAAGACACCCAAGGGAAAAGGTTCACAAAAGATGAATACCGAGGTTGCCATATTGCAGTAGCTGAATCTGAGCTTAAGAGGGTTAAACGTAACCTTAAAACCAAAAATCAAGACTTGGAAGAACTAGAAAACTTTAATACAGAAATTTTCAAACCGATTTAAACCACTTTTATTAATTTCATATTTTCTCACTTATTAATAAAACAGTTTTCCATCACAGTTGGTTCTGTGTACTTAAGATATAATGAAAGAAGTTGAATTTTTAAAATTATTAATTTTAGGCTAAAAATCTTCCGAGAGCTCTCATTTCAAAGGATTTCATTATTTCTTAAAAATATCACTTTTTAGTATTCATTAAATTGTATTTTTTAATACAAAAGTTTTCAATCACAGTTGCTTTCATACGAGTTTAAAGATTTTAGGTTAAAAATCCTACTGAAAGGTTTAATAAGTAAACTTTTATTTGTAAAAAAAACTGGTTTCATAAAAATGTAACTAATTATTGTACAATAAAGTGAGATCCTTTCCAAAATATCTACGTAAGTATTTCTATTTTAACAAATTTGTTTTTAAAATTAAAAAAAATCACTTTCAATTGAGGTAATTAAGACGCCTAGGAAAAACTACATTTCTTTGTTAATGTACACATTGAGAGGTTGATAATGGTTTTACAGAAGGTGTATGACACAGTAGAGCCTCTTCCTTATTTGACTTGATCACAGACTTGGCTTTGCGTTGGGATGCTCTCTTCGGTGATTTGGGCTCTTTCGTGGGTACCTTCGCATTGTTTTGTTTTGGTAGCTTGGGTTTGGCTTCTTTCTTCGCTGGTTTTTTTTTCGTTTCTTTCTGAGATGGTTTTTGTTTCGTTTCTTTCTTCGCTGGTTTTTGTTTCGTTTCTTTCTTCGCTGGTTTTTGTTTCGTTTCTTTCTTCGCTGGTTTTTGTTTCGTTTCTTTCTTCGCTGGTTTTTGTTTCGTTTCTTTCTTCGCTGGTTTTAGTTTCGTTTCTTTCTGAGATGGTTTTTGTTTCGTTTCTTTCTTCGCTGGTTTTTGTTTCGTTTCTTTCTTCGCTGGTTTTTTTTCGTTTCTTTCTGAGATGGTTTTTGTTTCGTTTCTTTCTTCGCTGGTTTTTGTTTCGTTTCTCTCTTCGCTGGTTTTTGTTTCGTTTCTTTCTTCGCTGGTTTTTGTTTCGTTTCTTTCTTCGCTGGTTTTTGTTTCGTTTCTTTCTTCGCTGGTTTTTGTTTCGTTTCTTTCTTCGCTGGTTTTTGTTTCGTTTCTTTCTTCGCTGGTTTTTGTTTCGTTTCTCTCTTCGCTGGTTTTTGTTTCGTTTCTTTCTTCGCTGGTTTTTGTTTCGTTTCTTTCTTCGCTGGTTTTTGTTTCGTTTCTTTCTTCGCTGGTTTTTGTTTCGTTTCTTTCTGAGATGGTTTTTGTTTCGTTTCTTTCTTCGCTGGTTTTTGTTTCGTTTCTTTCTGAGATGGTTTGGATTTGGGTGTAATAATTTTTATTTTCTCAGATTTAGGCTGGGTTACTTTAGAGTTTTTAGTTAACATTGATTTTTTATTAGCTCCTTCAAAAGTCTTAGATATTGTAGCTTTTCGTTTTTTGTATAGAAATCATTCCCAGTTTGTTTGGGTAATTTTTTAGAAAAATTAGAAAATACAAAGTCATTAAATCTTCCATTAAGCATTTTCGAAATAAGCATCCCATTAAAGGAGGGTAGATATGGCGCCAACCAATTATTAACTAACATTTCTTTTGAGATCCTAAAAAATTCCTTCTTCAATTGATTATTTATCTTTATAACAGGAAGCAGCACCTAAAAATACCAAAATTTAGTAAAAAATACATTAACACAATAGTTAAACTTAACTCCAAAACCAGGTATCTCAAAAACCTAATTTGAGGAAAATATTTAAATTTATAAAATATAATTCTTTTTTTAATTAATAAATGTAATACTAACTTTGAAACTATTGGGCACTATTTTTAATATAAACTAATTTTAAGATGCTATTTCAAAAAAAGAAAATTCCGGTAAGACAAGATACCTGGTTTTGTAACTAAGGTTGTATATTTGTTTTACTCGTACTTGCGCCATTTTGGGTCCAAAAGCTTTGAGGTTTTCTTTTGGATATTTATCCTTAACTCGCTGTCAAACTTGTGTAAACATCCATTCAAATTCTTCTTACGGAAAAACATGTGGCCTTTATCTCTAGTTAGCAAACTTTGAGGGAGATCATTAGGTTTTTATTCGGCAGTCATTGAAAAACATCTAACGAAACAAAGGTAGTTTTTGGCTAGATTCTTATGGTTGTTAACTTTTCTGCATTCTTGACTAGATTATGTATTCTTTTAAGGGTAACTCCTGTCAATTCTTTAAGTCTAGTGTCGTGCTCGGTTTTATTTTCGGTATAGGAACTTGAACCATCTGCAATGGCACTTAAATTTGTAGTTCAATTAAAGTTCATTTATTTAGTTTTTCCTAACAAAATTTCAATACTAAGAATTCCCATACCAGTCTTTTCAGTTTATCTTTATCAAAGATAATTGAAAACAGGGTCACCAAAACTCCTTTCGCTATGCTATTAATGACAATAGCAAAGCTATCTAACTTGTTCTAAAAAAAATAAAAAATTAAAGTAAAACAAAACAAATTTAATTTCTGATATCTTTACCATTGACTCTGAAATATCGCAATTAAACGCAGTTTCTAAGACTTTAAACCACATTATTTTTCTTCGTTTTGCTGTGTAGTGATCGTTTTTATCATAAGTGTCGTGTTCTGTATTGTGTTTCTCTTTTCTATCCCCTTAGCCATAGACACCAATAATGTAAATCATCCTTATATCTGACCCTATTGTTATATTCTGTGCGGAACGGGACAAATGGGTCAGAGATGTAGCTAGATCATATTTTAATAAAGTATTTAATATTTTATCAATCGAATCATTAATCTAAGTTAAGTTAACACTACATTTGGCGACGGAGCTGTTTTCGTTTCCGTGTGGGAATAGCACATAGGAATTTACAACCGTAAATCGTATGTACCCAATCTTTGCGTTCGTTCAACCGCCTAAGGCTTACATTTTGCTTTGTCTACCGCCATCATCATTTTCTCCGGATAATTTTTCGTTTCTCCCAAGCATGGCATTATCATTACTGCCGATATTGCATTTCGATATCACGAGCAATAATGAAAATCTTCACGCTGCCTGGACCAGCTGGTGCGTTTAATTTGAGAACTATCTTGTTGCTTCTTGAATAAAAGCGGTTTTCCTTCATTGCGTTGGCGAACCTGTACAAGACGTATTTTACGCTCTCCCTGGGAATGAAAACATTGATGCATATCATATTCGTCTTCGTTCTCTGTCTTAATTTTGCGATTTTCACGACGTGGACTTGGAGATCAAACGACACATCGTGCAAAACTGTTTACTGAAGAAGTTGAGACGTTATGCTTTACAAGATCCATCTCTAAAACTGGAGAAACTTTTACTAATGGCTCGCATACTGGAAATGTCTGCAACACAGGCTTGTACCATCGATCAAACTAACCAAATACCACATACCAAAGCGTCTCTCTCTTATCTGACGAAACCTAAGTCTCGACCTTTATCCCAATCGACCCCACAGCGTACATCGTCGCTTCGTAGTCCGCACCAAAGAAATAAGGGTGTTCCTAAAATCAAGTGTGGGTTGTGTGGAGGCACCTATCCACATCCAACCCAGTATCCATGTCCAGCTAATGGGAAAAAATGTCATAACTGTGGAAAGCTCAATCATTTCAGCAGTGTTTGTCGCTCTTCATCTACTTCGTCACACTCGTCCAAGAAAAGGGCCAACCATTTCCCTGAGAATAACTCTACCAAATCAAATGTACGTACTGTACAAGAAGTGGAAGAAGATGAAGGTGAATCAGAATTTCTTTTTGCGTTGGCAAGTACGAAGAAATCGACGGCTAATAAACCTCATGTAAACATTCGCATTGGACAACGCATAGTGAAACTCCTTATGGATTCCGGATCCGACCTCAATATCTTAAACAGCTCTACTTATCACTCTTTGCCTCACAAACCACAGCTACAACTGACATCACATATTCGATAAATATTTGCATATGGAGCTCGTGCACCTCTCAATATCATTGGTGTCTTCACAGAACAAATTGCGGTTAAGAATCATAGCACCAATGGAACATTTTATGTAACGAGTGACGAAGGTCAAATAACACCGTCTTTACTTGGGTATCCAACACTCCGAGAGTTAAATATATTACCATCACCTGAAGAACTCAATCACACCATTAACCTTGTACGCCATCCAGAAATCACTGACAGATATCAAGACCTCTTTCGTGACATCGGCAAAGTAAAAAATCTTCAAATTAATATTGCTATAGATGAGTCTGTTACACCTGTTATTCAACCTCACCGACGGGTACCTTTCCATCTGCGAAACGTTTTAGAAGAAGAACTTGATCGTCTTCTTGCCTCCGACATTATCGAACCTGTATCCGGTCCAACCCTTTTGGCATCACCCCTCGTTCTTGCAATGAAGGGTACCAAGATTCGTGTTTGCGTAGACATGCGGATAGCAAACAAAGCCATTATTCGAGTAAGGCACGTGATGCCTACCATAGAGGACATCATACATAAACTTAATGGCGCTACTGTGTTTTCCAAATTGGACCTGAACAAAGGTTATCACCAATTGGAATTAAATAAAAGTTCCAGACCAATAACCACTTTCAGTACACATAGAGGTCTTTATCGATACAAACGTTTGACCTTTGGAGTAAGCTCAGC
This sequence comes from Leiobunum rupestre, assembly GCF_980474605.1. Lineage (NCBI taxonomy): Eukaryota > Metazoa > Arthropoda > Arachnida > Opiliones > Sclerosomatidae > Leiobunum > Leiobunum rupestre. Next base: position 55,800,702 of record NC_143392.1, on the reverse strand, counting down.
GGCAGAAATATTTCACCATTCTATTTACTGCCTTATACAAGATATTGCACAGAGCCTTAATATCTCGGATGATATTTTAATCTTTGGCTCCGACGTTCAAGCTCATGATATCGCACTAGAGTAAGTCTTAACCCGCCTTCAAGAAAACAACATCACCCTGAATACGGACAAATGTTTATTTCGTCAATCGCAGCTTACCTTCTTTGGCCACACGTTTAGTAAATCTAGGTTGTCAATTACCTAGGACAAACTGAAGGCTATGCAAACCATCAATCAACCGTCTACACCTGACAAAGTCAGAAGTCTTATAGGGCTAGCCACATACTGCTCACGGTTTATACCACGCTTTTCTGATGTTACTTTTCCACTTCGAGTTTTAACCCGGAACGATACACCATGGCATTGGAGTGAGGAACAAGAGACCGCTATGTCAACCTTGAAAACAAATCTTTCTACCGAAACCATTCTCTCTTACTTTGACCGTAACAAGATTAATAATAAAAGCTAACGTAAGCGTTAGCTTTTATTATTCATCCAAGCTCTAATTATCTAGACATTGAATGGCAAGGCTTAATAAACCAGACACTGAATACAGTTAATGAAAATGAAAATATAATAACAAAAACTAATATATAGTAACAGATTTGAATATATAACTAATAATATAAATAGTATTCCAAAACTTACCTTAATTGCTAGATACTAGGGTTGAAACATATAAAAACTGGGAACGAAAAACCACTGTCACCTCTTTACGTGAAAATTTGCCAAATGAGATAAGCCACCGTAACCACGTGTTGCCAGCAGACAGGGATCACTTTTCTCTTTTTAAGGACCATCCGATTTTTGCCCAAGCGCTCACTTCTTTATGTTGCAGTTTATAATTTAAATTATTGTTTAATATAACTCTAGATTCAATCATCTTCCTTCGCTAACTTAAATAATAATAATTTATGAACATAAGAATTTTTTATTATTATGAAAGTGTAAAGTGCACCCTGTCTCATTTATTCTCTAGATTAAGTAATTCGGTTCACTAGTTCAGAAACAAAACTGAAGTTGCTGGCAAAGTGATGGGTAATTTAGCAAAATGATTACACCAGAATAAAACATTTGTTGAAAAGTAATCGACTTTAAGAAATAGGTCACTTTTATTTATTAGAAGCGTTTTTGTTTTAAATTTGACTTACCCTCGTAAATGGTTAAATAAAACATATAAAGGTTTCTATTACGTATAAATTTTTTCGAGTATTCCGGCAAATTGATGTAGATAGGCATTTCCCCGGCCAACGACTATTTCCCAGCAGTACGGCAGTCACCCATCACTTATCCAACTACAAAACGAATAGCTTGTGCTACTAGGGCTGAGGTCAAATCTCGCTACTCGCAAACAGAACGCGAAGCACTCGCCGTTGTCTGGATTTGTGAACATTATCACCTTTATCTATATGGCTCCACATTCACAGTCGTTACGGACCATTTGCCCCTCCTTACGCTTCTTGGAAACCCCTAAGCTAAGACCTCAGATCGGATTGAAAGATGGAATTTGCGACTCGCACCTTATGATTTATCTCTAGAATATAAACCTGGGAAGTCTAATCCAGCTGACTATCTATCACGTAAACCTCTTGATCCTAACATTTCAACTCTTGGCATAACACCTGCAACCGAATCTCATGTCCGTATGATTCTACGACACGCTACACCTAAAGCCATTACTTATAACGAAATTGTTTAAACCTCGAAGAATGATCCAACAGTTAAACGCCTTATTGACTGTTATCTCACCAACCGCTGGCAAGTTAGTCCAATTGATGTCGACCATGAGACAATTAAAGCTTTCGCAGTGCTTAAGAATGAACTCTCTTAGACAACATTGCATTTATATACCACCGGTTCTTCAAGACCGTGTTCTTGCAATCGCGCACGAAGGACATTTACGCTTAGTGAAAACGAAGCAACTTTTACGCACTAAAGTTTAGTTCCCAAAGATGGACGCCCATGTGGACCAACTGATCAAATCTTGCATTCCTTGCTTAGCCGTCACACCACATTCAAACAGAGAACCGCTACGAATGACCCCCCTACCAAAAAACCGTTGGTCGGAAATTGCGGTTGATCACTTGGGTCCTTTTCGGAATGGCAACTATCTATTCGTAATGATGGATGAATACTCGCGCTTTCCTGTAGCCGAAATGGTTACTTCTACATCGGTTGAGCCAAACCTCTAAATTTTGGATCGAATCTTTGCACTTTTTGGCTTGCCTGACGTATTAAAATCAGACAATGGACCACCATTTATTTCTTCCGTGTTTACCGCTCACTTAACTTACCTGGGTATTAAGCAACTCAAGATCACGCCTCGATGGCCTCGAGCAAATGGTACTGCCGATAAATTTATGGCCTCGCTTAATAAAGCTATAAAATAAGTGGAACCGACTGGAAAGTCGAAGTGCTGAATTTCCTCCGCAATTATCGCAATTCTCCGCATTGCACTACCAACTTTTGTCCCTCGACTCTTATGTTTGGACGATCAGTTCGCGACAAACTTACTTCTAGTGGACGGACACTACCACCGGCCTTCAAAGAAGTGGCACAACAAGACACCCGTGCAAAGGCACAAATGAAAGCCTATCAAGATAAACGTAATCATGCCACGCCTCATTCGTTAAACATTGGTGATACCGTTCTAATCAAAACCCAACGTACAAATAAACTTTCACCCTATTTCAGTCCTCTTCCATATAAAATCACAACGATAAAAGGCCCAACAATTACCGCTGAACGTGATGGGCATTCCATTACTTGAAATTCATCTTTCTATAAACCAGTAATGGAACCGGACTTCCGGCTGCTACGCCCATTAAACCAAACTCGAATTATCTCCAGGATGGTCACCAGTCTTCATCTCCCATGTCACCTTCTACACCACAAGAACCACAACCCGTGCAGAGTCGTTATAACTTACGAGACACTCGTGTAAAACCAAGAAGACTCAAAGACGAAATGTAATTTTAACCTAAACCAATGTCATTTCTCAAAGATAAGGGAGAAGTTATGTTCGGTATTGTGTTTCTCTTTTCTATCCCCTAAGCCATAGACACCAATAATGTAAATTGTCCTTATATCTGACCATATTTTTATATTCTGTGCGGAACGGGACAAACGGGTCAGAGATGCCGCTAGATCATATTTTAATAAAGTTTCTATTTAATATTTTATCAATCGAATCATTAATCTAAGTTAAGTTAACACTACAATAAGAATCACATTCCAAAATTGTTTTTTCTTGAAAACTCGCACACCATTATATGTCATTGATAATGAGCTCTCTCCCTGCTGATTTCAAAGTCATATTATTAAAATCTGATTCGCGTTTTGGACAGTATGACCGATGAAAGGTATTAACGCACGTTTCTAAAAGACAGATAGAAAGATTTTCAAAATAAGTATTTTGACTTGGTTCATTTGTTCATTGCACTCATTTCCAATAGGCCTTGGTCTTGCAGTAGTTTTCCATAAATTGAAAAGTTCTCGGTTAATGTCATCATCCAAAAAGTTTTCTCCCGTTAAATATTTATTAAGGCTATTTAAAACTGAGATTGTTCTTATTGTTTATAAATGTTTAACATCGTTGTCAAGCGTTTTTTAGTCTTTAACCCAGAGCTGATGTTTTTGCAGTTTGCCGCGGCCATTTTATATTAAATTGAATAATAGATGGCGCGTCAAACCGACAAAAAAGACATATTTCCGACTTCAAGAACTGAATACGTGCCAACTCAAACGTTACTACTATTTAAATGAGTTCCTGCTAAACAATATGAAAGGTTTGCGTCGGCCAACAAAAATCTAACTAAACACAGAACTCAAATTCCACTGGCAAAGATAAAATCAAACCCAGATACTGGGGCCTAACAAAGTGCCACTTATTTGGGGAGACACAAGTATAAGTCCATAACTGGGGGAAAATAATCAATGAAGGTCTCGCCACCAAACTCATTTAAACCAGGCCATTGGCAATTGACCTCACAAGTCGCTAGTTGATTTAGACCTGTGTGGTTAGCTTATTATTATATACTTGATATTTCTAGGCTCCGAGATTCGTTCTAAACGTCCTTCTTTGAGGTTCACTTTCTGTGGCTGGCTGATGGCTACTTTGATTCTGATGAAAGCTTATTCTGGAAATTTAAAAGGGACTCTTATCGCCGAAAAAGGGTCTTTCATAAACACAGTGGAAGACTTAGTCGCCAGAGAAGACTTGATTTTGAATCTGATAACAAATGCAGTAATAACTAATGTTATTCAGGTAATACATTTTTGCAATTCATGTTGAAATAACCTTATCCAATAAATTCCATAATTGTGTCCATTAAGAAATGGCAAGTTTACCTAGAAAATAAATTTAAAAACCACAAATGATAAATCCCAAATTTACCTACATTTTCCTGAATAGGTTATTTTTCATAAAGATATATAATACGATTTGCCTTGCTGATTCATATAAATCCACTATTATATTATCAATGACGGTGCGTCACTGTAAAAGTTAAGTTAAAGATGACTTACACCAAATGAAATTATTGTGGCTATGAGGAGAAACCCACCTTTCGCTGAGGCTCATTCAGGCTAAGGATGATTAAGCTCACACCTGGAGAAAGTTGGGATCCTATTTCGAAGAAGTTAACCGACATTTTAGAACCCGTTGCAAAAGTTCGTTCGGCTAGGATTATACGTCACGATTCTAGCTAAATGGGGCGTGTCTAGCCAGTTGGCGATCCTAGCCGAAAAACGCGTTGCAAAAGTATATTTTCAATTTGGCTAGCGATAATTATTCCTAGCCGATTGGCGACTGCTCCTACGCAGCCGCCGATCGGCTAGAGCGGGAAAAATGGCTGAATTTATCGCGTTGCTTGACTTAAATGAATTGAATAATCGCGGTAATGAAGCTGCAGAGCCTGATTTAAAGCGCGAAAGAGTACGGCATGAACGTCCAAATCCATTAGAGCTGTCTGAGAAGGAATTTTTTAAAAATTATCGTCTTACGAAACCCGTATTTATTAAATTGTGGACTGAGCTTAGGCCAGAACTTGAGCATGACGTATTGCGCGGTCGGCCACCGTTGCACTCTGCAACTCAGTTATGTCTTTTTTCTTAATAAACTCGATAGCTTAGAATAAGAGAAGGGTATTTGTTGTGTATATTATGCCTTATTGATAATATGTATTGTCTGAGATCTGTCGCACGCGTGTATTGAATATGCCAAGCTAACCGTCATTTTAGGAAAGGCGTTTTCTCAGGTACTTCATCTGAATTTTTTGACCCAAAAGAGTTCATGAACAAATTTGGATTTAGCTACATTAGAAATTTACTGTTTAATTTGGTGCGAATAACTATTCCGATTAAATATGAAATTTGACGCGTTTTTGCCCCCCGGACAACAGCGTTTTCCCCCTCCTAAAAAATCCTTAAACTATGGCCCTGGGTTTGCCATTTTGCAAAAATTGCCCGTAATTCTCTTTATTTAAATATGACTTTTTTACGATTTAAACAAGGAAAACATTGAAGTAACGCTTTTATTGGGTATTTTACGTTTTATAAATTACCACAAAAGTTAACAAGTGTGCCCAAAACTTTGCAATTTCCTTCAATTTCAGTTTCATTATCAGTATAATGAAATTAGAAACAGTTGTAAAAGCAATGTTTATTTTGAAATAAGGTAATTTAAATATAATTAATCGATGCAAAAGTATATACTGAAACGCGAATAACGTTTTGTAATTTAACTTTTAAAGTTATAATGAAAATATAGAACCAAACAATCTACGCTTAAAATTGGGGTATTGCCGTCTGCTGAAAAACGTACTATTTCCCCGCGCAAATAGCATCTTCTGATTGGTTAAATAATGCGCGTGGTAAAAAATAAAAAGCAGACGAGTTTGCTAGGATCTCGTTTGGCTAGATCACACATCGGCGACTTTTGCAACGCGTTTTTTGGGAATCCGCCAAACGACCTAGCCGATCTGCGATCGCTAGCCAATCGGCTAGGTTTTTCAGAATGACTTTTGCAACGGACCCTTAGTCTCTTAACATAAATATATGCCTAAATATAACATGTTACTATAAGTCCATCTCATATTTAGTGTTATAAGTTTGGAAATCAACTACAAATGTTTATACTTCCTTAATTGGGTGCAAAAAAGCGGGAAAATATGGGCCGAGCATAACGCCGACGCCAAAAAAACCATTCGGAGCTGTAACCGCCAAAATTTTGCTTGTTACCCAAATCTTCGTATTAACTCTTGAATCTCGTATCGGCTGCTAGAGTTTAACATAAGAAGTATTTTGTATAAAAAAATTGACGTTGAAAGGTTGGCCTTCTGATCATAAACCGTGAAACGCAAGTAAAAAATCCCAATTCTCAAGGTTGGGATTATATCTAACAATAAATTGTTTTAAAATACTCTAAAGGTTCCATGGTATAAAAAGGGTCGTGCTGGTTCGATAGGAAACGTCTTATTGAAATTAAAAAATGCAGATAGATAAAATTCCTAACCCACGTGGCAAAATTTTTTTTATCAGAATGTAGAGTTGTAACTCGGCATGCCTTCTGGAAAATTATCGAGCTTTTTTCGGAAAACATTAAGTTTGGTTTCAAATTCGTCTAGTAAAAACCTGTGTTAAGTTATGATTCTCAAAAAGGCCCATTATGGCTCAGTCTAAAATGGAGTTCAAGCTCTCATTATGAGGCCGTAAACGTTAAGCAAAGTTGTCGACTTGTGATTTTACGGCGGTACTGCCTTTTAAATAATTAAAATTTGCTCAATTTATATTATTGCCAAAATTGAACCTAAAGGATTTATTCACCCACACAGGGGTAATTAAATAAAGTTAAATAGGTGATCAAAGAAATTATTTCACCGCACTACTAATTTAAGCAGTATTTCACCTTAATCTACATAGTAACCCTAACAATAAGCAAATTAATCAATGTTTTAAATTTTAACTTATGGACGATTCAAGTATTGGTTTTCGCGTCAGGAAAACCATCCACAGTAGAGAAGTATACACGCAAACCAAACATAGAGTCCATAAATAACAATCGGTGGACCAAAGATTCTAGTTTAACGAATCTTTAATTAAACTTAAATTTTTTGGTAAGCTGTGAAATGTGAAGGAACTGTTTAGCTTGCTTTAAATAAATTAGGTTACCTTGAGGTCTACCGTTTTTGCTAAGGGTAATTGTTGGATAATGTTTTAACGCATATAATTTATGTCTTGAGATATGTACACTGCTGTTGTAAATAACGCAAACACTCTTTTAAGTAAAAAATAAAGTTGAAAAGATTTATAAACATCATTTACTGATTTCATCAAACTTGTTTATTAGAAAAATATAAATTATCAATTAGGATTTATCCTTAAACAGCCTATTTGCATATTCGATAAAATAGATAGCTATGATTCGACTAATTATTGGAATTTAGTGAAAATATACACTTGCTTTCGAAAGTACATGTTTCGTTTGTTTGATTTGATTGCTGATGCTCTATAAATATCTTTAATAGATTCATTTGTTTATTAATTTAGACTAGCGATGAATATTCCTATCGAGTACTTAGGAATATTGGTACAAATAGAATGGTCAGTCACTTTCATCAACGTGAAGAAGCAATCTTCAAGTCCATCACGAGTGGTCGAGGAGCCATCTTTTGGAATTTACCATATACGAATAGATTTGCCGTCGATCTTCAAAAGTATTTGAAACATTACGGCACTTTGCTATTCATTGGAAACACTGAATACGTGTTGAGTTACGATTTTGTGATGTTCAACAAACGAATAGGAGAGACACTCTTGGAGCGAGTGGATTACTTGTAAGTAACATATTTTTTTACCGATTACTTTATTTTAATTTATCAAATGAAGTATACCATAATTTCTAGCAATTCGGTGATCATACACGTATAAAGAGGGACAACATTTACCAATGATTATTTTTAACTTCGACTATGAAGCTTAGTTATTCGAAAAATATTCCATTTAAAAAAATAACGAAATAGCGAAAGTTTGTAAGAATACGTGTGTGTGTCAGATTAGTTTTTTAGAGTTCTTTGAGTAAATTGGGACTGACAAACTGACACTGCCCTGTTGCCTTAAGTAGGATTTTGGAACTCGTAGACTTTAACCACTCGCTAGCTAAGAACCGTTGTTGGATCCATGTATTGGAAATTATTGCGATTTGTTTACCAATGGGTTAACAAAATCTTTATCAAGTGCATCAATTCTTAAAAGTATATTTTTCTACAATTAATCATTTTACAATACGCCGAAACCTTTGACCAATTTCAAGTTTCTGTAACTTAATAAAACCCCTATCATTAAAGTTGTTAGGACTTTCGCTTCACAGCAAGAGGAGACGGGTTCGATACCAATTTGTAACGCTGGGTGAAAACTCGGAACAACTCCTTCTGCTGGATTAAGGGGTTTTCAAGCGAGATCATTGGTTTTCTTTTACATAAAAACTTGTTGCGGTTAACGGTTAAAATTAATGTAGGGAGCGGTTGGCTCGCGTGGCATGAAGGGTTTGCCACAACTTTCCTACGCATTGTAACCCGGCCACCTGAATTAATGGCTTTAAATTTCGCTTGATGACTAAGCGCTTAGGTGGTGCCTTGGGTGATTAGCGTAGCTGATTATTTTTATTAGAATTCACCGAATTGAATACAAATTATAACGTAACTAACGTGAACATCAATATAAACTTTTGTAACGAAAAATATTTTGTTAATCTTCTTTTGATCTGTTTTCTGTAAAAGTATTAAAAATATTAAGTCAATAACATTTTTGAAAATTTAAAATAATGGTCAAATTTCAAATACATTTTATTAACCTCTCGACAAGCAACTGTTATTGTTTCATAGGTTTTATTTTCTTCATTTACAATGTCCGTTTATAACGCTCAATATCTCAGAATCAAGCGTGAACAAGAACTAAATATTACTGTTTAAATGTTAAGGGAATATAAATCCCTTTGATTTGTTTATTTAGAATATTTTTGAAATGTCGATATTGGTTCGAATTCTCATTTCACTCGTTTCATTTAATAGCTTTATTAAAGAATATAACAAAATGTTTCAAATCTTTTTGCAGAACCTCTCGTTTCTTTGCAACAGCTTACTATCAGCCTAAAAAATACCTCAATAATTGGAGAGCGCGGAAATTATTGTTTTCGTCCAAAGAAGAAATCCGCGATTTTGCTCCGATGGATTTCGGGTTTCTTCTCCCTGTTTTCAAAATCTTGTTATTTGGAATTGCTATCTCAGTCTTTATTGCTTTCTTTGAGATTTGTTGCGATTGTTTTTTATATTAGAAAAAGATCACACCGGAAATCTTAATCCAAAAACTAATCTACTTTGTTTGGTTTGCGACGTAGACCATTTAATAAAGTTATTTATCATTGAAATTATCTTCTTCAAACTCAATTGATTAGCAAAACTTTTCAAGTATAGCTGCCTGTCTAAATTGAAAATAATTAATCAATTGAAAAGCGTTCACTTGCACCTTTTACAAAAACCAGTTTAATATTTTACTTAAAATCAAACAGGAAAAAGCGCATGAATTATCAAATTGAAATGATATTTAAGAAACCCGAGTGTAAAAAGAGACGTTCCAGCAACGAAAAAGTTAAACTAGCTTCTAAGAAAAATTAAAATAATAGTAATTTCAGTAATTGATACATAGATAACGTTAGTGAAACGTGAAATAATTTCAATTACTACTCTTTAACAAATACTTTTAAACTTCTTGATTTAAATTTAGTAGAGACTGTTACTTCATTGTTAAAATCTTTCATAAATTTCGGAGCCTTAAAACAATGGTCCTTTTACTGTTACGAATGTTTTTAAAGTTTGTTTCACTTCAGAAGTATATGTTAAATATATAAACTTTAATTTCGTTTTTAATTATAGCGCTCAACCCGTAAACTCCTGTTTTGCGCTGCTCAATGTTTTCAAGCCTAACCATATCCTTACCATAACCATCAAAACCAAACCTTAAGTGAAAAATCATCCTAACCTAATCTTTCCTTATCTAACCCAATAGACCATTACTAGATCTAACCCAATTGAACGTTAACTTATCTTACCCAATAGAACCTTAGTCATCTTTACTTTAGGTAACCTGACCTAACCTTAGCTCAGTGTTTTTCCTCAAAACGATGGTATTTTAGTCGCTAGTTCATTTGGGCCTAAGGTGGTGCCTTGGGTATTAGCCTTGCGGATTATTATTATAAAATTATTTTGTGTCTATTTTGTTTCACCTAAAAACAAATCTACAAATAAATTACCATAAACCCCTTATATTTTATCATATACAACATCTTTTACGGTTTGTTTATTATCTTAAATTCGTATTTTGGATCCTAAAGCTAAAGAAGGCGGATTTCTTTACATTAAAAGTATTGAATGACCTTGAAGACATTGTTCAAGGTCATTGAAATTTTTTAAACTAAAGACCTTCGATCCTGATGAGGATGTGTAGCAAATTTCAGTACTCTAACACGAGTATCTTTAGAGTTATCAGCTCCCGAACCTCTCTTTCGACACGTTATCAACTCAACGACATTCTTGTTTTTCAACTCAGCTTCCTATTGGTCAAATCCAAGCAGGTTAAAGCTATTTGTACTCGAAAAGTCACGTGGAACACTTTTCTAATTGGAACCGACTTTCTAACACTTGTGGTTCTCAAGTTAGTTTTTGGTTGACCTTGAAGACATGGTTCAAGGTCATCGACATTTTCGAAGTAGGTTTCCCCCTTCATCTTGTATTCGACTTGAAAATTTCCAAATCGCACCTAAAACAGATTTTGAGATATTCACCCTGGTTAATGTTTTAGTGGACACCCTGTATAACTATTTTGTTTTCTTTTTAACAAGTTTTGGCTTCTTAAAAGATTTTTATTTTATAAATTTCATCTTGACTCCCATATTTAAAATTGAAAAGTTCGGGACTTCTATAATCTTTTCAATGTAGCACCGGGGACTTTTAAAAAGTCACACATTCCGACAAAAACCGCTTTCAACCATATATAGACTTTCTTAACTTGAGCTCATTTGTGTGTAAGATTTATCCTTGTATAAGTGGGGACTTTTACGATCTTTATAATAGATCATTGGGGACATTTACTCACTTTTTGTGTATTTGCCGCAATAATACATAAATCGTGTTTTGTTGTCTTTACTATAAGTTTGACTTCTGATTTAAATAGTTTGTGGAATTTCATATTAACTCACAAATTTGAATTTTAAATGTGCGAACCTGAAATATCTTTTGAAACTAGTTCCTGGGACTTTTAGAAAGCAACACATTCTGTTGAAACCGATCTCATTGTACCAGATTATTTCTTACAAAAAATAAGTTCAAGCCAAAAAAAACCTGTATAGAATGGAGGTCGGTTTTTGAAAAATGTGTGGCTTACTAAAATTCCCAGGACATGCTTTAAGATCATTGATGTTCCCACTTATAAATATAAAATTTGAAAAAAAAGAAAAGATTCCTTACATTCTAAACTGAAGTAAATCTAATTATAGAGTGAGCAAAACACTAAGTATATAATATTTTGGCAAATATACGTAAAATGGTTGTATGTGTCCCCACTGAGTTATTTTAAAGATATAAAAGTCTTTTCCACACCAATAGGCTCTAGCTCAAAAAACCTTAATAGGGCCGAATGTACGATTTTTAAAAAGTTCATGGTTCTACATTAAAAAGATTATTGATGTCTACACTTAAAAAAATTAAATTTGTGAGTATAGATGAAATTATTCTTTTAATTATAAACAGAAGTTAGTTTAATTAAAATACATCATTTCGGCAAACAACCCAAATTGGTATGTTTATGTCCTCACTGATCTTTTATCAGATACGTAGTAAGTCAGTACTTACGTTAGATTATTTCTTACACACAAATGAGCTCTAGCTAAGAAAACCTTTATTGGAATGAGATCGGTTTCAACGAAATGTGTTACTTTCTAAAAGTCCCCGGAACTACGTTCAAAAGATATTTCTGGTTCCCACATGTAATATTGAAATTTGTGAGTAATGATTAAATTCCACAATTTTTTTATCTTTTTATCCAACATTCGGGGACATTTAAAAAGTCAAACATTCGATAACTAGCGATACACGAAATAATAGGATAATCTTATAATATATATAATATTTTGGTGTTTTAGAAATATTTATATTAAAGTGGGGACTTTTATAATATTTATAATAGATATTTGGGGACCGCTTAACACATCTTTTTGTGAAGATAGTTAAATTTGAAATTGTATTTAGTTTCATTTTTTACATTCATTTGGATTTGGTTTTTTTATTATGGTGTAAAACTTATTTTACGCGCGATTTAAAATTTTGTATGTGGGGACCTCAATGTTCTGTTATCCGACATCCGGGGACATTTTAAAAGTCACAAATTCGATTACTAAATATTGGGATAGTCTTATAATATGGCAATTTTTACCTCTCCGAGGGGACAAAGTCCCCTAGGAGGGGTTATACAACGACCGTGTCTGTCTGTGGGTCTGTGGGTGGGTCTGTGGGTTCGTCTGTGGGTGGGTCTGTGTGTGGGTCTGTGGGTGGGTGTGTCTGTCTGTCAGGACTGCGAACGCGTTCGCATTTTCGGTGCAAAGTGTAATCACTGCGTACGCAGTTTCTCAAAGGGTTGGCAAAACCACCGTGCGACGGTGAGCGTTAACGGATGCATTTGCGGTTTGGTTTGGATGGTGTTTTTTCGCTCACCGTCGTGACGGTTTGGTGTATTACGTTTTTGTAATGTTTATGCGTAGGTTGTGAGTGTTGAATTTGTTGTGTTTGTGTTCTGATGGATGTGCATGTTGAGTCTGTTGTGTTTATATGGGCGTTTTCTCTCCAACTTCTTCTTAATGACTTTGGGACGGACCGAGTGCTGAGTGTAATGCTACCTCTCAACGTTCAATGGCAGGGTTTCCACCAGTTGTACACGGTATTCGTCTTAGTATCAATTTGCGATCGCATCGGGCGGGATTTGAACCCGAGACCTCCTGATTGACAGGCGGACGTTCTACCACAGAACCACCGACACTTGTTACGCCTTATTGAAAATTAGACCTTCAGCTTTATCGGAAGCGTATTTAATAGAGTACGAAATTTTGGTTTAATTGAAATAGAATTGAAATTGAAATTATTGCATCGAAGAAATTCTAATTTAGCGATTTCTCATTTGATTAAAAACAAATGCGTCACCCAGGTTTCGAACCCGGGCCGTTCAGTTAGGCAGTCGAGCGCTCTACCACAGAACCAACGATAACTTCAAGCTACACTGCAAATAAGACACTCATTGTAAGCATTATAGTTAACAAAGTCCTGAATTTTTTTACGAATGAAATTGTGAAGGCCTAATGTGGTTTTTTTACGAAAAAATTATAAAGACTTAATCTTGTTTAATATAATAAGTTGCTTTATTTCAATTTGGTACTTTTGTTTAGTGTTTTTTTAATGAATGGAGTTTAAGATTGTTTCTTCTATTATTTGACGTTTTATTTTTGCGGTTGTATATTTGTTTTATCTTTTATTCTTTTAAAATTATTTACTTCTTCCGCAAAATGGTTCATTTTTTGGAGGAACCTTTTTACTTATTTTTTGTGTATTAATGTTTTGAGAACCTTTACGTTTGGGAAAGGATAATTTTTGACGGAACCTTCAAAGTGTATACGTCGCATTTTCAAAAAATTTAATGGTCAAATCTTGTTTTAGCGCAGTCAGCAGATAAGATAAAGGGTAGAACCCGTTAGTTTTTTGTAATTTATTTAGTTTTTTTCAGTCGTATATTCTTATCTATTAGGTTTAGCGTATTGGTTTTCAAGCTTAATAATTCATTTATTAACAACATATCGAGTTGGTCTGGTTTTCAACTCGGTCGTAATTTATTTTAAACGTTTTCTCGGCTGATTAAGATGTTTAATGCAGTTCATCAATTGGGTTCGTTTGTGTTTATTTATAAAGAACCCTAACTATTCCCTCTACGGTCATTTATTGATATACGTTTAGTCAAGTGGCTTTCTGTGCTTTGTGAATGGTAAGTTTTTCGCTTCTTGTTAATAAGTTTTTTGTTGGTGTGGATATTTGGATATCTACGATTCCTAATGCAGTCATTGATATCCTGGGTGTGCGAGTCATTATATGATATGGGAAATTGGACGGTTTTGGTCTTTTTCATGCGGTATGTGTCACAACGTCAACAGGTTCCGACAGTCTACGAGTCGTCCACTACCAGATATCTACGGTATCTTGATCGGGCGATAGTTGAAATAAAATGAGCGTTAACTATGCGGCAAGTATTTCGTAAGCGACAAAAATACAAATACCCTCTGTAGATATTTCTTTCATTAAAATTGGCTTCGTATTATTTTTAACTGCTAAACTTGTACCGTAAATAGGGTTAAAGTCAATTGTGCATTGTTTTAGTACGTCTAACTCACTGTTGTAACTACTTAATTTATAATATTCTGAATAAATTAATCTCGGTTGTTTCGTCTCAATTATTTTAATTCAAATTAAAATTTTATACCGGGCGGGATTGAACCGGGATTACGTTATTAGTAAATAACTCTGAATTGGGGAGATATAACTTTGAGGGTCATCTCGAGAAATTATTACCACTAGGGACAATGCTTCCGAGGAGAGGTATATTTTGGCTTGCCAACTTGTTGTGTTTAAGAAATATTTATCTTAAAGTAGGGACTTTTACAATTTTCATAATAGATATTTGGGTACATTATTACACATCTTTTGTGAAGGTAGTTAAATTTTAAATAGTATCGCGGGTAGAAAAGTCAACGCTCCGTACTAGTAGAAAATTGGTTTATAAGTAGATTTTAGGGTTCCCGTTTTTTTATCTACTACCAGTCTACGTTGATTATTGATTTAATAAAATAACCATTCTTATCCATTTATTTTAGTATTCCGTTCTTGGTTGTAGAAACATTTTAATTAACTTAAGTGAACTGTATTTATGTTTCTTGAATTTATTTTTATAAAATCTACGTTAGGTTCTCGTTTTTTAATGGGGTAATATTTATATGTATTTATATATATATATATATATATATATATATATATATATATATAAAACGTTAATTTACCCGTCATTTGAACTTAGTTTGCAATTAATTTTAAACATTCGGTCAACCATGTTTCTTTTTACCAATTTTTAAACCCCGGGATAAATAAATTCATCTTATGTACCGCCTTAATTTCCTGACTGACTATTTCACTATAAAGTTGGCTATTAATACCTAATGTCTGCATACTGCCTATTTCGTAAGGGGTCAAACTGGGTTAAACGGATTTCTCGGTCGCATTCACGTGTTCCCCGATTTTCCCTTGCGTTTAACCGGAGGTGGCCGTTAATAATACGTCCAATTTGCATTTATGGAATTTTGTTGAATAAAAGGGCAACACAAGTGAGCTGGCATATGTGTGCCAGTTTTCGAGGTGGAAAACGCCAGTGGCAAAAAAAAGTTTTAAAGGCCTGGACAATAGTCTATTCGGTGGCCAATAGTGGCTAATAATGGTTAATATAAGGTTTACTGCAAAAAAATAGTTGTTATCATAGTGTAAATATAATATTGCCCTATTTTGATAAAAATTCCGCCTAAAGTTGCCCGAATTTGGGCTATTTTGGTGATAAAGCGATGGCTATAAGCCTATAGTTTGGGCTATTTGCAAAGACAGTGATTTGAATAACATAACAAAAAGTTAAATACCAGACGAACCTTTTTTGTTAGGTTTTAAAAATATGGTTTAAAGTGTTTTTGTAATATTTTTAAAAGTATATAAAATATAAACATTTAAGTAATACTATCGAATTAGTCATTTTTTACCTTTAAAACGCAATATCTCCCCTCTACCCATTATTGGCCATATTAGCCATTATTAACCACTGGCTAGAAGTTTTCTTTAAAAAGGTGGCTTTTTGGGAACACTGATGTGTGCATATATATGTGAAGTGCAAAATTTATGGCTGACCCTGTTTCCTTGTCAGTTCAAGTGAAGGCTTTGGAGGGGTTTCAAAGCGTGTTGCTTTTCTTTATTTTGCCTCAGAGCTTGCTTTGACGTCTAACAATTGTAAGTGTGGCTTTTTCAAAGTTAAATGTGAATGTAGCAAGATTCTGATAAACTTATTTGAAAATGCACACTGTTGTGTGCACCTATTTAGTAAGGCATTACTTAAAAAAGGAAGTTATATTTGGTCACTTAACGAAAATTTTAGTATGACTTTTATTTTTTTTTGTAATTTAACGGTGTTAAGTTTTTGTAAAGTAATATAACACCTTGTAAAGGTGATAATTTTATTTAGAGTAAAAAAATTGCATATATGGAAGTTTATTGAATTAATCAAGGCGTTGATTTTTCAAAGTCAAATATGAAGGAAGCTTCTAATTAATGTTTTTGAAAATGAACGCTAGTGTTGTGTGCACCTATTTAAAACGGCATTACGTAAAAATAACGTTAAATTTGGTAATATAACGCTAATTTGAGTTTGACTTTTATTATTAAATTAAAAAAATTTTTAACTTCCAATTTAAATGAACTCTGGCATTTTTTGGGTTATTCAACGGTATCAAGTTTATGCAAAGTAATCTAACACCGTGAAAAGGTGATACTTTTATTAAGAGTAAAAATTTTGCATACATGGAAATTTATTGAATTAATCAAGGCATGGCTTTTTCAAAGTCAAATGTGAAGTAAGCTTCCCAAAAATGTATTTGAAAATGTACATAATTAGTCTTAACTTTATTCATTTAGTATGGTATTCAATTTGGCCTCATTTATATAATGTGTTACTTATATATAAGTAACACATTTGATAACTTACCATACAAGATATATTGTAATATTGTTAAAAAATTCTTAGTTTTAAGTGGGGACTTTCAAAAGCTTTATAACAGATATGTTGGTATATTTTTACAGAAAGGTAGGGGAAAATGTGATGTGCTCAGTTTAAATTCAACATTTAAATAAACTTTAATTTTATTTGGCATAATAAAAATAAATCAAATCAAAATCAAATGAAATCATGATTTAATCAATATTTAACCATTCTAATCATAATTAATATTTTACAATTCAATTATTTTATGAAGATTTAATTTTTACGATTAAATTATTTTATACATTTTATTAAATCTGAAGTGATTCAATCATGATTAAAACAGTTTTTTACAATTTATTTTTTAACATTAATTAAATTATTTTAATCCAGAATAAATTATTCTAAACGCAAATATTTTCCTTTTTTTCGATTTTTACTTTATTTTTGGATTTCATTATTTTTATCAAGATTTATGCTTATCATTGAAGTTTTATTTGTGAATTAATCATATAGAATAAGTTTTAATTACGACTTATTAATAAATAAGTTATTTTAATCGCGCTTTTATCATATTTATCGCGATTAAATCATTTTAAAAAACCATTTACTCAATAAAATTTGTAATTTAATCATGTCAATCTCGAGTTTTATTATTGTACTCGCTTTTTAATAATTTAATAATGAGCAAAAAATTACTGTTTAATAATTTTAATCATGATTTAACCATTTTAATCACAAATAAACAATTTTAGCAAGATTTAGTCATTTCCCTAAGCCTATGCGGCTGAAAAACAACAACGCATCGTCAGTTCATTCGTTTTCAATTTTGTTCTTCCAGCATGTACATAGATAAGGAATTTCGTGTGTGCGGTATCGTTGTGTTTACGAATACATAAACACATATTCATTACTTTTCGAGCATTATTTAAAATTGAATTTACTTAAGCCTTGACACACACACGGGCTACCAAAATCAACCCTGCGTGGTTCAGACCTTCTACATTTCCTCTGTAAATAATTTATTTCGTGCCCAAGCATTAATGAAACTGAATTCAGATAATATTTGTTAAAAGCAATTTATTGTTAAAGCATTGATCTAGGAGGAAATATAAATGAGGTCAAATAGTCAGACAGATGAAAACATTACGGTGCCGCCAAAGTAAACTTATGGCTTATTAAATAAAGAATAATTGTTTAAACTATAGTAAAATTTAGTACAAGAGTTCGGTATCTAGTACATACAACCGCGGTAAGTTACCTGTTAATTTTTCCAATAAGACCGACATTTTATCAACTGTATCTCAATCAGATTAACCCAGTTTTCAAAAACTGCAGCTAGCATTTAGATCTTTACAGTAACCTGAATAAACAAAAATAAATAAAAATGAATCCATTTTTTAAACCCAATCTGTTTCTTATCCCAGGTAAACTTTTTTAAAGCCTTACTTGATTTTATGCTTTTTACAAGTCTATTAACCCTAAAATAAAAACATTTTAATCTATTATTAACTAATAAGATATCATAATATCGGTTGAAATTCAGATAAGAGAAATTGTTTGTGTACCGGATTTCTAATTCTATACAGGGTGTTAAGGAGACGATTACCAAAACTTGGTTTTTGTATTCTTCGGATACCTACGAGTTGAAAATGTCCTATGAACCATTGTCCTAAAATATACCGTTTGCCTGCTACGAGCTCGCAAAAATTGAAGAGAAAAACATGTCAATGAACGCAAATGTGAAACTTTTTATTTGTCTTGAACCGAATTGTTTCCATAAAGTGATCGGTTGTTTCTAGTGATAAAGCTATGTAGTGCGTAGCGTTATGTAAAAAAAAACTTCTCGTGTGCACGTAAATGAAAGAGTATGGCGGGTGGTACCCAAATTTTCAGAAAAATGAGGAGAATCCGAATATCGATGGTACATTTTTTGGGGGCGCGTCTGGGGGGGGGGCGGTAGCCCACCCAATAGCTTTTCAGGGATTAATAATTAGTAATTAATTAAGTAATTAATTAATTATTATTGAAATGCTTTAGAACTTACATATATACACTAATTACCACCCTGGTTAAGCAAAACCTAATATATGTTAGGTATTTTAGATAGGGGGCGCTATATATTCCGCCCCCTTCGCACATTTGAAGTTAACTCAGTTTTTGAAATAAACCACGTGATGTAGGGTATCAAATTAAAGCTTATAACCTCAAGACTAACACTATGTAAACTAGAATAACCCTGGGTGTATTTATGCAAAGTATTAATATAGGTGGCGCGTCAAACCATAACGCCAGATACTTTGATGTCGCCGTTTGGAATATAACCACACGGTGTAGGGTATCAAATGAAAGCTTTTACGTCAAAAAGTATTATTTTTTTAAAATTGTAGTTTCAAGGGGTATACGTAAACAAAATAAAAAGTTTCCAGAGCCATAAAGTTAGAAAGGTTATATGAAACCATGCGTAATTAGCGGGCTCGCATAGAACGGGAGAGAGAATAAGGTAAAGGTCTCCGGTTATAACACCTAACTGTTACACGAATGGAAAACCAAATTTCAGGGCTATTATTCAGGGTCATTTGGATGGGCAGATCGATAGCGTTTGTTGACTTCGATTTATTTAGCAAAGAGTTTCGGTCAGCTAAGGAAACGTTTGTTTTCTGGGGATTGAAATTTATTTTTAAGAAGTCACGGGCGCCTAAACGTGATAGCTGTGTGTTTTGTAAAAAGGATACCAGAGAAAACCTTGTGGAAAATCCAGCAAATTCTACTTACGAGACTATATCTTCTTTATTGACGAAATATGCAGATCAAGAAGACGTTGACAGCCAAGAACTTTTAAATTTCCTGGATGGAAATGTAACAGTTGAAAACTTAAAGAAGCGAAAGGTAAAGTGGCATTTGACCGGTTATAAAAAAATTCTCTGAAGTCTCGTGGAAGTCAAATTGAAAAACGTTATCGAGAAAAATTTAAATCTGAAGCTAGCAAAGAGTCTTTAGAGCTAGCCGCTTCTACTAGCAGGGGTCAGACTGAGAGTGTACCATTGCCCTTTACGAGAAGCAAAACCCCCAAGTATTCTAAACTTCTTTGCTTCTTTCGTGATAACAAAGAAACTAAACGGCACCCTTTACATATTATATCTTATGATTCAAGCGGTGCATCTTTAAGAGAAGCAGTTGAGTTAAGTGGGAATGGTACATGGATGGTACGATTAAATGAATGTATAAATGAAAGGGACGCACACGCAGTAGATATTATGTATCACTTGCAATGTTGGTTAAAATCGTAACTAACGCTTTACGATCCAAGACGTTAATGGCAGCTTTACAGAAAGTTAAAAAGGCGGCAGTGGTAGCTTCGGGCATCGAGTTCCTTAATCTAGTTTAAGAGGAATTTGCACAGAATACATTGAAAGTCATATCTATGGCTGAACTTCATGCCTTGTTCTTAAATATTTGTATTTCAAATGGTCATGACCAAACTAAAGACGAAATTATGTCACGAAGGCAACTGAAAGCTTTTTTAAAAGATGAAGTACAAGGAATCGAGTTTTCTCAACCAAAACAAAAGCGCTCCTCGGAATTAGAGTCTTTGAGAGGCACTAAAGACGCGGCTCTAACCACTTTGAAGGACGAAGATACCCAAGAGTTTCAGGTCAGGAGTCTGTTCAAAGCGTCATCAGTAATACGGAAGTTGATTTTGTCGTCAGAAAAGTGGTGTTTTAATGGGTCTCTTGACCTGGAGAGTGACGTAATACCTCAAGAAATATTACTTTTTTTAAATGGTGTATGATCGGAAAAGCTACTCATAGTTCAAATGAAAAACGCTAAAGCGTAATCGACCAACGATCATTAAGATTGGCTCAGATGCTAATTTTTAAATGTTTATCTCCTCGTCAAGCATCTGTCACGAAATCGCAAAGTATAAGAAGAACCCGAGAAATGCCTTTGCAGTTGGGGGTCGGACTATCCATTCACAAGGAGTCACGAAGCTCAAAACTAGTTCAAATACTAAGTCATTGAGGAATGAGCGTCAATTATTCAAGAGAAACAGCGTTGAGAATTTAATAACTAAAAATGTGCTTTGTAGAATAAACGAAAACGGTGGTATCTATCTTCCACCGAATTTCATATTTGGAAGAGCAATATCGTTCGCTTTTGACAACTCAGACTTCCAAGAGAATACCCCTGATGGTCAACGTACTACACACGGAACAGTTATGGTTATTTACCAAAAAGTCAAGTCATTTGATGCAAACGAACCATTTCCCTTTAAAGCAGAGGCACAAAATACAGAAATTCCTCCGTCAATTTTCAAATTTCTTCCATACTCAGTTCGAAGTCAATACGCCCTAAAAGCGCAGTAGTTCCCACTTATACCCAAGGTGTTGGAGTTTCTACAGTAGTCAAATAGAAAAAGCTTTCAATCACGATTTCATGTGGATTCTTTCAAGAATAGGTTGCGGAAAACAAGATGGTTAAGACCCTGGACTCACTTGGTCAGCACACAATTCCCTTGTGTATAATAGCAAAGAAATTACACGCATCGCTGTTCTACCACTACTTGGATTCTCTCCTACCGAACGATCCGTTCAAGTGACTGTATTTGACATTCTAGGAAAAACAAGCAATCTTTTACGTGGCTCCGAAACAAAGCGTATCGCTTATTTAGATATGGGGCTTTACCGCCCATTCAAACAACTAGAAATGGCGATAAATGCGAAAGGATGGGTATTTTAGCCCGGCGAACTTCACATCGAAATGCCGGAATTAAGGGCTATTGGAAAATTCCTCGAACTTTCTGGTATTCCAGAGCTATGGGTAGAATCTGGACTGTATGGATCGCACACTGTCAATCGTATTCTGGAAGTAAAACCTCTAAGGAGATCAATTGACGCTCATTTAACAATTCTTCAAGCTCTTACAAAATTACTCACCGAAGTCTTTTTCGAACACCACCCAGCGGAAAAAGAAGAATGAAGAACACTGTGCAAACAGCTCTCGGACTCCTGGAAAAGAAATATTCCGGAAAATGTCGCCTTCGACGCCGAAAGATTCAGTAAAATGTTAGAATCGATGAAATTGGCCGAAAAAATAAAATCGTTTTGCTATAAGTTTTTATTTAAAAATCCAACATTCAAATTCGTGAAACAGTATATGAATATGGTTCATTCCTTGCTCGCAATCATTCGAGCCGTTCGTAGTGCTGACTGGGAGCTTAGATTGTCAGCGCTAGACGATTTTACGAAATATTATTTCTAGATGGATCTGCGAAACTATTCGGCGATGTCGGCGTGGCATTTGGCAGAAATGAACGAATTAAAACATAACGACAGTCAGACTTGGAACGAGCTTAAGAGAGGTGAATGGAGCAATTTAGGTGGCGATGAAGCTCTCGAATAGGATAATAGGAAGATGAGAGTTCTTGGTGGTTTAGTTGGTATTACCATACGACCGGAAACTCTGACTAAATTCTTCTTAATTGTTTCACACCTTTCGAGACTCTCAGAAGAAGCTAAAGCCATGGTTGGAACTAATTTGATTACTTGTCCAAAAGAAACGAAACACCACGAAAATAAAGAAACAGTATCGTCCCGGAAATTGAAGAACGTGACAAAGCTTATGTATACCATTGGGACATTCACTAACCCCTTTAGATACGAAGGTAGTGATCTAATCAATCTTGTCACCAAATCTGTTGCACCCGAAGTCGTATGCAAAGATGTCTGGGATATGTCAGATATTGGTTCGAAATAATATCAAAAATTCGTTAAGGAACGCATTATAGATGGAAGTAAAAACCTCTGGGATCCGTTACGCAACATCAACCTGAAACTCTGGAAAACAACGACCAAGAGCGTAAAGTTAAAAACAAAAGCTGGAGAGGTAGTACTAAAAGAAGACCGAAGTCTATTTCAGCGGTTGGTTCTGTTGTGTCGGTCTTGACAAGATCTAAAACTAGAAGATGTAGACAGTACTTTTGAATTGCCTGTGGTCCCACGGGCATTGTTTGGAGCGGATGGTTTTTTAAACAACAGTGGTGATAAAGGCAAAGAAGTTAACCTCCTCCAATCACTAGTCAAATCGAGGGAAAGTCAGAGTGCTTGTCCTGAAGTCGAGTTAAATATCTCTACACATATTGTGGAAATATTTGAGGTAGCGATAGTAGATGAAATGGCCGAAGTTCAATCATTAACTTCCAAAAATCTTGACACTTGCGCTGACCTAGCCAGAGAGTTCTGCCATCGTATCTTTACTAAATATGGAACATTCTCAGAGATTCAAGTAGTATTTGACACATACTTAGAGAACTCGTTTAAAAACGCTATACGTTTGAGGATACAGGTAAAATCTTAAACAAAAACGTTATAGTGTCGTACAAAGAAGAAGCCAAATCTACAAACATTGATGTCACTGATTTAAAAAGCTCTCACGGAGAGGCAAACACTTAATTAATACTCCACGCTATATATTCTTCGAGGAGAGGTGCTACTAGATTGTCCATATTATCTCCGGACACCGATGTTCTAATTTTGGCTATACGTCGCTACCCTTTACTTTGTCCTCAAAGCACATTTATTCGAACCGGTGTAAAAAAAATTGTAATAAGTTTGAAAGGCTATTACAATGCACTAGGGCTACTGAGGTCGTCGGCTTTTCCAGGATTTCACGCTGATTCGCGGGAAAAGCTAAAACGTCAATTTAAAAAGCATTTTTAGACGCGGACATTCTGCACGCGTTAGCGTCACTTGGAGAAGGCGAAAAGATTACAGAAGAAATATTCAGTTTATTGGAGAAGTTTGTTTGCTTCGTATATCTAAAACCTACGAAGAATGTATCGAAAACAACACTGGGCGAGCTTCGTTGGTGGCTTTTTTCAAGCAAGAAGAAATGCTACCACCTACATCCGCAGCATTGAGACCTGCAATACGTAGGGCGCATTATCAAAGCATGGAATGGGCAAGATATATAACACCGCATCCCCGATTTCCACCGCCAGAGAATTACGGGTGGTGCGTTCAAGATGGTACCTATCAACCAGTTCTGCGCGACCTTCCTTGCGCTCCAGAGGACGTTTTGGATTTTATTAAGTGCAATTGTGGACGTGGCCGTTGCAAACCCCCCTGTAAATGTGCTTCCCACGCTCCTCGAATTAAATGTACTGAAATGCGCGCGTGTGGGAGCGACTCAGAAAACTGTGACAATTCGAACATAGAAAATGAAAATGTCGAAGACATTGAAGATTATAGTGAAGATGATGACAGTGAAACGGAACTTTCTTTTTAAAAGGTGTATTCCCTTTTAAAAATGTCCATTTCTTAAAAAATGTGATATCAAATATATTTAACCATTATTGTTGTATTAAAATAGCGTATTAAATGTGTATCTTTCAGTGATAGAAAACCCTTTTATAAACTGAAAAATTGCCTTAACTAACGCGCTTTTAGCCTGCTCCCTATATATTATAATTTTTGACGTAATAAGCTATCATTTGATACCCTACACCGTGCGGTTATATACCAAACGGCGACATCAAAGTATCTGGGGTTATGGTTTGACGCGCCACCTATCTTTAATACTTTGCACGGTTATTATAGTTTACATAATATTAGTCTTGAGGATATAAGCTTTAATCTGATACCGTACATCACGTGGTTTATTTCAAAAACTGAGTTAACTTCAAATGTGCGAAGGGGTGGAGTATATAGCGCCCCCTATCTAAATTACCTAACATATATTAGGTCCTGCTTAACTAGGGTGGTAATTAGGGTATATATGTAAGTTCAAAAGCATTTAAATAAAAATTAATTAATTAGTTAATTAATTACTAATTATTAATCCCTAAATGCTATTGAGTGGGCTACCGCCCCCCAGATGCCCCCCCCCCCCAAAGATGTACCATCGATATTCGGATTCTCCCCATTTTGGTAGCACCCACCATACTCTTTCACTTACGTGTACACGAGAAACATAACACCACGCACTAATAAACAGAATGTCGAATATCAAAAGAATACCCAGAAGTGGGCACCGTCAGGCATAGGCGTGCGCAGGCATTTAAAGCAGGTCGGGCCAGCTTATTTTTTAAGCCCTTTTAAGCTCCTGCGCTCTTTATCTTTTTTTGTGAAACTTTTTAAATACCACGGCGCTCCTGTGTAGTTCCTTTCTTTCTCAATAGATGTGGCTAGAAATTGCTATAGTAGAGCATGTGCCGAAACAATAGTACGTTTTATTTGAAACTAGACCAAAAATCAATGTAGTTAACAAAATTTCATTGCTGCGTGTTTTTTTTTAACAAAAACGTGTTAAACTTTCTAAAATTGGATTTTCATAATCCCATATTATCACATTTTTACTATATTAAAAAAATCCGTCAAACCTATTATCATAGGTAACATAATTCATCATATGTATACCACTGTACCTTTATTGCATTCAAAAATCTTCACTAATTGTTTGTCTCACCACGAACCAGTAAAAGGCGGACTACGTTAGTAATTCATCCTAGTAATTCTTGGAGTCATAGTATTGGCTAATAACATATACAGGGTCTTTTTTTTTGCTCGGAAAAGTGTTTTTTTTTTTCAAAAACTATTTATAGTACCGATTTCAAATTTGGAAGGTCAATTCTCTATACCGGGGGACATCAGTTTGAGAAATTTGAGCGTTTTCGGTAATGTTTTTCACCAATTTTGAAAAATTATTTTTCGACCACTACGTGCGAGATAAAAAATTTCTATTATAAAGTTGTAGGCCGTCATCGAAAACCCTTAAAAATTGTTCACTCGACGAAAAACAACTTATTTATCAGTGAAAATTCGAGCTTGAAAAATTTACAAGTTGGTGAAGCCAAATTACGATTGTTTGAAACGATAATTGAAAAGGGAACAAGTCTAATACAAACGTAGTAGAGTTTTCACACTTGAAAAAATGTACACGTTTGGTTTTTAAATGCAGATATTTTATTCACATAAATATTTACAAAACATTTTCAATAATATCACCATTGGCTGCAACATAGGTTTGTGCGCGGACAATTAAGTTCTCTACCATTTCTGGTGTGACGTCTCGGCAAGCACTGATTATTCGTCTAATGAGTTCCTCCCTAGTTTCAATGGGCGTGGCGTATACCTTTGCTTTAACGAATCCCCAGAGAAAATAATCCAGCGGTGTTAGGTCAGGTGACCTTGCTGGCCAATGCACTGGACCATTTCTCCCTATCCACCTTTCAGGAAACTCGTTGTTGAGGTGCTCAGTTACTTGCCGGGAAAAATGCGGAGGGGCGCCATCTTGCTGAAACCACAACTAACGTCTTTCAGCCAATGGAAGGTCGTCGATTGCGTCACTCAGTTCGTTCTGTAGAAAATGTAAATACCTTTGGCCGTTGAGGTTCGTCGGCAGGAAAAAGGGACCAATCAAACGGTTTCCAACAAGTCCAACCCAAACATTGACCCGTTCAAATTGAACCTGGTGATGATATTCAAAACCCCAATGTGGGTTGATGTCAGACCAAAGATGGCTGTTTTGATGATTAAAGGGCCCATCTCTAGAAAATGACGCTTCGTCGGAGAACAAAACATGGCGCAAAAATTGTCTATCTTCTTGGACAGCATTTAGTAACCAGTTGCTAAATTCATAACGTCTTTGATGGTCTCCGTCAATTAGTCCTTGGTGGAGCGTAGCTCTGTATGGGTGATAGCGATTCTTACGAAGAATTTTCCACACACGATTTGCAGAACAACCCAAATCAGCAGCGGCGTTAGCGCAACTGTGACGAGGATATGCCACAAAGTACGCGAGTACATTGTTCTCGAAGTCTAAATCCGGTTGACCCAATCCGCGAAACCTAGGTTGCAAGTTACCAAATTGATTGAAATCGTGAATTGCTCGTCTTACTGTATTTACAGATGGTGCTCCATTTGGATGTCTTTCTGCGAAGATTTCAGTCACTCTTCTAAGGTTTTGCGCTGCTTCTCCATAGTAAATGGCAACTATCTCGGTACGCTCAGCTACTGAATAACGAGGCATTGTTTGAAATATTATCAAACACTGATAATAATCTCCCAAAGTTTTCCTTTAAATACCCAATGCATGTTTAGGATTGACCTATAGCCTCGTGTTTTTTAAATCCGGTCGTTTTTTTAACCAAAGTTTCAACTGGATTAGGTAATTCGGTTTCAATTATCGTTTCAAACAATCGTAATTTGGCTTCACCAACTTGTAAATTTTTCAAGCTCGAATTTTCACTGATAAATAAATTGTTTTTCGTCGAGTGAACAATTTTTAAGGGTTTTCGATGACGGCCTACAACTTTATAATAGAAATTTTTTATCTCGCACCTAGTGGTCGAAAAATAATTTTTCAAAATTGGTGAAAAACATTACCGAAAACGCTCAAATTTCTCAAACTGATGTCCCCCGGTATAGAGAATTGACCTTCCAAATTTGAAATCGGTACTATAAATAGTTTTTGAAAAAAAACACTTTTCCGAGCAAAAAAAAAAGACCCTGTATATTTAAGCCAATGGAAAGCCTCTAAATCGAGAAGGAATTTTTTACATCGGAATTTTTAGTCAGCCCAATGTAGCTTTATTGAAATTTATAAACTCCCTCGGTTTGTGCGGATGAAGTTAAATAATGAGTAATTTAGAAAAATAAAAGGTTGGGGAAAATGGCCAATAAGTGATCGCTTTCCGAAAATGGAACAGGTCGTCGAAGTGGGATATTCCACCAGCGTTATTAAAATCCATATCAAGCCTAGAAGAGTTAGGCCTAGGCTCAAAGAATCTGCAAAGACTCCAACCTTGTAGATGCGCCAGAAAAGCTCAACCTGAATTTCAACTATTTTTCCAATTAACCTGCTTCTTTTATTTGACAATACCAATTTACTTTAGAACGTGAGTTTCCGAGAACTTTATTAATTTGCAAATTAATTACATTAACAGAACTTGACACTGTATTGTAGTTCATTTTAGCTCCTAAGCCTTGGTTGCTCAAACCGGTTTGTTTACTAAAATAATGGCCGTCGGTTAATCAGACGTACAGCTAATTATACGACGGCATTATCGGCATTTGAGATTCGATGACGTCAAATATGACATCAAATATGACCTCAAATATTACGTAGGGTACGGATGACGCAATATCTGTGAAACAAACCGTTAGTGAAGAAATAGAGCTAGTGGCACACTTATGAGTTATTATGTTACATATGCTTTTATTTTATCCTTTTTAATCCAGATATCTAGTTTTCGTGTTTGATTTATTACTAGCTTTCTACCTGTAGCCTTTTTAGACGTTCCTTTTTAAAATCATTGCCCGATTTACGTTTTCGATTTAACATATTTATTTCTACACGCTGGTTCGCGAAGCAATGCGAAGAGGGTTCGGCCAAGGAAAATATAGATAAAATATATATTATTTTTGGTTCGGTGAGTAATTTTGGCTCAAGTTTCAGCGGGGCAAGCACTCGCTTGCACCTTTTTCTGATAAAGCAGGATACACAAAGTAGAAAAAGTGATTGAGCGACACTACAGCAATGGTAAAAATCCCATTGGGCTACAGACAGGGACGTCATTTCTGGATTTTTCTGGAGGGGCCGGAACTTGATTTAATTACAACTTACTAGAAATTAAGTCTTTTATTTTCATAAAAAAACTCGGGAAACTCCCCGACAGCGTTACACTACTTCGACTACTATCTGCAGCCCTAGGTACTACCGGAAATGCCGCAGTTTGTGTTATAGTTTCCTCATACAGCTCAGTCCTACTAAAAACGCAACAATCCGTCGAAAACTTCCTAGTTTAAAATCTAAAAAACGAAATCAACGGCCCGTCGCTTGTTTAGTCACTGAAGCTTAAATATTTAAGCCATCGCGAATTGTACTGCATGCCGCCTGCGTCGTTTTATCTCTAGTTCCCGTAGGCATATTTGCTACTAGCTAAGAAGCCAGCCTTTAGCTTTCTTCTTCCATGATGATTTGTACGCCGTTTTCCTACCCTATACGAGAGCGGGATCTAGCATTACAAATGATTATGTGCGATATTATAATATACTTGCTTGTTTTAAAGTTAATAGATGTTATTTCCTATTTCCAAGTCTGGGGGCTAACCACTAAAGAACATGTTGTACTTTGGATTTCAGTTTTCACTGATTACCTATAGTGATTTCAAAGTGATTCTCGGTGATTTCACTGATTCTCGGTGATTTCACTGATTCTCGGTAATTTCATAATCGTTATAAGTTACTGATTTCAAAGTGATTCTAGGTGATTTCACTGATATCAAAGTGATTTTAGGTGATTTTACTTATTTCATAGTGATTTTACTAATTTTTAATTTTCACTAATGAAATTTTGATTCCGGTTGATTTTACTCATTGCGTACTGATTCTCGGTAATATCATTGATTACATCTGTTTCTTGAGGATCCCTCTCCATTTTCGTAGTTTCAGCCATCTTATTACGTTTTCCACTTTATTCCTACTATTCAGCTTTTCTGCTATTACAACTATTGCGCTCGACTATTGAGGTTCCACGTATTTTTATTATTAAGGACCATTTATTATTAACAAGGTGCTTAAAGGGGAATTATGGTTTGCACATTTTTTTACTCGATTCCTTAAGCGTTCTTATTTTTCAATTTGTCTTCTTCGAGGCTGTCTTTATTCATTTAGTCGTCCCTGGCCCAAAAATTCCAGGCGCCCATTTTCGAATCACAATTAAAATAAAAATAGGAGTAAAAACGCGAACAAGTAAAGAGACCAAGAAGTGGGGAGAAAACTTAGCTTTATTGGGGAAAAATATGCATATTTTTCCCCCAATAAAGCTTAGTTTTCTCCCCCACTTCTTGGTCTCTTTACTTGTTTGCGTTTCAGTCCTCACTCTCTAGACCATTGGTGGCTCTCGTGTTTTTGCTCAAAATAAAAATAGACAGACTCGCCGGCTCCCCTTCTGAACGTGTCATTAAGATTCACATTTAGCCTTAGCGGCTCCTAGTTCTGTAGCTAGGCTTATTTATTTGTAAGCAGGCATTGATTGACCTTGATTCCGTGATTCCGAATCTCAAGAATCTAATCAGGAATCTTGAGAATCTTGGAATCCTACTCGAATCACGGAAATAAAGATTAATCACGGAATCTTAAATAGATTTAAGGAATCGCAGTCATAAGCCTCGGCAACACTTACAGCAACTGTCGGCTCTATCATTGTCAATTTGTCACCTGTATTATGAAGAGACACCTGTTATTAGAGATGGCTATGAATCTATCTGATTCTTCGAAAAAAAAGCGACTTGAGTGGAGACCGCGGTGCCACCAATTAATGAAAAATGGAGTTAAATTTTAACATCTACTTTGGATTTTATGATGTGTTCCACGCGGACCGCGTTTCTCTCCCACCCCCGGCGAAAGGCGACAGGAGTGGTGTTGCGATTCTGGTTGCTACATGTAGTTCTCTTCCGATGGTATAGCTTCCTTCCCCAGGATGTGTCGGGATGGAAGTGCTGGCTCTTAAGATCCACTTTAACATAAATGACCCGGGTGGTGTAGCCTCCAGACAATTTTTCGACGATCTTCTCCTAGGAGTTGAGACCCCAGCCATTATCCTAGGCGATTTCAAAGCCCACAACACACTCTGGGGTAGTAGTCGTACGGATCAGCAATGCCGCCTCATCCAGAGTTAACTCTCGAGTTGACTAGAAGCCCAGGACCATCTGGTCCTCCTCAACACTGGAGAAGCTACGCGCCACCCAACTCGTTGCCCAGAGGCTGCCATCGATCGGACTTTCATAAGCTCCACATTGGCTTTCTTCCTCCCCTGGACAATCTTAAACCGAGGAACAAATGATCATATCCTTATTTTTATAGGTGACCCAGCATCATACATGGGCAAACCTCCGGAGGGCCTTGAGGGTCTCATTGAAATTAACTTTAAAGCAGGTTTGCCCACTTATGCCCATCACACACTACACGTTATATGGCAAGTGGTATGCATTGGCACTATCAAGCGGCTGACTGGAAACGTTTTACAATCCTTTTGGAGAAAACACATTGGGGATGCTCCGTTATCAATATACTCTGCGGAAAAAAAGGGCGGGGGGCGCTCGTCGCCTTGTCAGCCAAGGAAGGCCAAGGAAGTCCATCAGACCCGTCGAAGACCCCAGCGGTCGGGCCTCCTGTTGGACCAGGTTGCTTACATAAGGGAGAAGGATGTCTATAAACGACTGATTAGTGACACGAAGCGTGCTAGTTGGAGGGCCTATTGCGACAGGCTTCATTCACACACGCCCCTGCCTCAAGTTTGGAACCAGGTTAGGTGGTGCAAAAAAGGAATCCGTCCCAGGAAGCTCCACACGCTCCATAATGGGGCTGAAATACTCACTGACCAGAAAAAGGTTATGGAGTGTTCGGCATCCTCAAACAGATCGTACCTCCCAAGTGCGAGTCAACGGTTAAGCAGGGCGTCCCTCAAGGCAGCTCGGTAAGTCCCCTCCTCTTCAGCATCATGCTGGATGGGAATCCCTTGGTATGTCCCAGCGCTTCCTTCATTGTGCTTCAGACGTGATTTGTTGGACCTCCTCAACGTCACTTTATGCCCCGCGGTGGACACTCCTTCTTACTACACCTCCTTTTTGAGGGAAGGATTGTCTCCTCTCGAGTCTTTGGTACATCGCTTCCCGGTGGGGTGTTTACCATTCCTCCTCAGGGCTTGGCGTTTGGCACAGGCCCACAACCTGAGCTGGCTCTTCAAAACCTCCCGTCTCCATTTTTCTTTCAAGGATTCGCCGTCTTGGCAACCGCCCGACGCGACGTTTCTCTCGACTTGGCTCACTACCGCTAAGGAGGATAACAGTTTTGATATGCTGCAACAACTTTTCCTCGCGGCTCTAGAAAGAACGGTACAGTCATCTATACCGACGGCTCGTTGGTTGAGGGCTCGGGTGTGGCGTGTGTGACGGGTGCGGCTATCGCGATCCCGGCTATCAATGTCGGCGCGACGCGTCTTGTGGATTCCGGTCATGCCATAAATAGGATCGAACTCTTCGCTATTGTAATGGCTTTGTCTTACGCAGCGGTCAACCTCCAAGGCACTTTGGTTATATGCTTGGATTTGAAAAGCGCTCTGACGCAGCTTCACTCTCGTTCTACGGACCTGGTGGTCACCACCATTGACGACCTTTGTAATGGATACCAGTGGCCCATAACTCTCCTGTGGTGTCCGGCTCATGTTGGAGGTCCGGGCAATGAAATGGCGGACCGTCTGGCGGGAGTTACTAAGCTTCTACGCACACCAAAGGTGGACTTCCTCCTCGCGGAGGAAAAGGGCGCCTGCCGCAGTTAAATTTCATCGACATGGACTCAAGAGTGGTCAGTAACTAGGACACAATGGCGTCTTTTGGACGCGAAGTCTTTTCCTGGCTCTCAAGCCATTATGCGGATATCTTAAACGCGGCGGCATGACACGCTACTCGCACGCCTCGGCTGTGGCAGACTTCCCACTAGGGCGGTGCTCCATCGCTTTAATCTAAGTTCCACGGCCTCGTTTGCCCATCGCGACGGACGGCTTGGGCTTTTCTTCTTCGGAGAGTTACGTCCAGGGCTCTGCCGGGAAATCTAGTAGACGTCCTCAGTGCAGGTACACGCCGGATTCTCCGACGTCGTTGCGGCCACCTGTGACATTTTACGTAAAACCATCCAAGCTTGACTATAACTCTTTTCGGACGTTTTTTTGGGCATTTTGTATTACTTGATGGTATTGCAGTTTATGTGTCCCTCTCCTGTGTGCACACCAACCTTTTACACGTTATCCCCCTCCCCATGATAACGTCGTCAGAGAGCCGTTGTAAAGTATTATATTTAAACAACTTATACTCTATTTAGTAGAGTTTAACCAAAATTATAAATCCCATGTAAAAATATTGTTTATAATTGCTGTAATTTATGGTATTCACCAATTTACAAACGATCGAATCAACGCGAGGTGCACCTATAATTATCACCTTTTGGGTCAAAATATCTATTAACTATCATGTTTTGGGGTCAACGATAGCGACATCTGTTGAAAAAAGAGCCGACCCTTGCTTTAAGGCCCGAAAACGGGTTTTTAGTGATTTGAAACAGTTTTAAGCGATATAACCAGAGATAATTTAGAATGTTATATTATAAATTCTCTCAGGTTAAACTAGGTTCACATTTATGGTCGAAAACGATTTGAAGAGCTTCCAAACCTTTTTAGACGTATCGCGTATGAGTGAACGTGGCTATATTTGAATCGTATCCGTTTTACCGAGCGTATTACCTCGTCGTATTCTCGGGCGTATTGCAATCGATTACAATTTGGTTGGCCCGAATTTGGAACTTTAATCTCATGCAGACGGAAAATAAAGTAAGCAGGGTGGAAAATAAGGCATTTTTTTAAAGTGAACCAGTGAGTGACAGTTACCATAGACTTAGCCTTCGACCCCGTGCCCTGAAATACGTGAGCTGATCCATAATAGGTATCCGTAGACCAAGTTGAATTAAAGGCCACATCGGCCTTCGAATTATCACAATTTCCCGTACGAAATTTTGACGTATAGGGAATTAAAAGTCACCTGCTGCTCGATTTTCGGGCTGGATTTTTCAATCACCAGTGGGGCCCTTTTATTTAGTGGTCCAGTGAACCACTGACCCTTAACTGACCACTTTCGATTGAATTTTTAACTGACCTAGACAGTTTTTAACTGGTCATTTGCCTAGTCACACCGCCTTTTCTATAATATTGGAACAGCTAGATTGGTTTTGGTTGCGAATAGATGAATCAAGGAACCTTGTACAAGTGTGTAGCTGAACAAGAATCACGTAATCGAACAAAAATCACGGAATCTAATAAGAATCAAAGAATCAAGAGTGGAATCACTGAATATTAAGGAATCATGGCGGAATCACGGAATCTGGCTAGAATCTAGAATCTTAGCAGAATCAAGAATCTTGATTCCAGATTCCTTGATTCGGAATCTCGTACACGATTCCTCGCATTGACGGACCCCTCAGAATCTCAGCATTGAAAAACGTGACGCTACCCATCTTGCAAATACAATACTCCATTTTTTCAAACTAACATACGAACCTACAAAAGCCCTTAGCATTTTACGGAACTATTCAAAACTTTTTTTATGTGGTAAACGCGAGTAGATACATGTATCTACATTTAATATTTTAAATAAATTTGCTTTCATTAAAATTTTAACTATTGGCTCCGTCATCCCCGTGCGACTTCAAATGTTGGTCGGACGTATCGCCTCCTACTGGTCGATTTTACAAATGAATATATGTAATCTGTCTTCTCATCAAAATGCTACCTACACAACTGCTGCAGGCTGCAAGTTTTAACCTAGAAACACTTAAATCTTAAAGTCATCTGCTATTTCAACATAAGCTCGAATTTTATTTAGCGTCAAATACAAAACAAACTTTTCATGGTGATTTTCGGATTTCCAAGTAGTTCTTATGTTTTCCTTATGGTTCACGTGATTTTATAGTCACTCTCCTGATTTTAAGCGATTTCAAGGTATTTCATAGATAATTTTGGATTTTCATAGTGTTTTTCCTGATTTCAAGTTATTTCAGAGTGATTTCAGTGATTTTATGTGATTTCAGGGTGATTTTAGTACCGATAATGATTTCAGCGATTTCACTACTAAATACATATGATTTCAAGTGTTTTCACTGCTGATTTCATGTGATTTCATTCTGTTTGTACACCTGATTTCAAGAGTGACTTACCCCTCGGTCGTGTGACAGTAGCTGCAGAGTCCCAAAAAAACGTATCCTAGCTCCAAACGCCTAATTTCGCGACAGTGTCCGTCAGTCGCCATTTTCACAAACAGATTATTAAAACATAAAATACGTGTCCAAAAACGCCTGGGAGTGAATCTAGAATATCACAAAATAATTTTTTTAAGCATGTTACCGATATTTATACTTTTTTACATGTATTTAACATTCTTATCTTTTTATCGATTTTTTCTGGTTCTAGTTTAGCATCTTATTTTGGTGGCTTTTAGGAAATTTTGGGCACATACAATGTTAGGGCTTGCGCCCTTTTTTCCCAACTTTTTTGCGCCCCTCAGTTTTCAGGTCGGGCCATGGCCCACCCTGGCCCTATCGTGAGCACGCCTATTACGACAAGAAATCGTTAACTTCGTAAATCTGAAGATAAATTGCCAAATCCGACAAATAATCGTGAAACCTTACGATAAATTTCGAAATCCGTCATGAAATTCCTAAATTAAGTTTTATTCTGAACCTATGGTCCATTTCAAACGATTGGAACTGAACCTTCTAAATAAAAGTGGTTATATGAATTATTAAATCTATTATATAATACTTATTATAAATAATATGCAGCTTATCTCAAGATGATCGACCCGAGCATATTTACCAAAAACCATTACATCTAGAGTTCTCAAATTTTCAAGTTTCATTTATTGACTAGAGAACTTTTAATTTCTAATTTTCAGAAATATTGAACAATATTTTGTGGTTTTCTTTAAAGTGTTTTTTATTGATAACGTTTCGTTGAAAAAATTGTAGAGCGTACTCTCAAAACTACAAATAAAGTTTTTTCCTAACATAACTTTTTAGAGCCAGTTCTTAATTATTTTAGTCTTATTAGTTTTTTTATTAAATCAAAGAATGAGACCTACTAGATACAGCAGGACGTATTATTTGTCCATGATAAATACAGTGACACTATGTTATATGGCCTTTAAACAATTAAAGGTTATGGAAATAAAGCTCAAAAGTGTTAAAAGTTCAAAATAATTAATTAGGGGAAAGTTCAATAAATCCTGCTTATGTTGCGATGCAGATCTTGGTCTGAGTAACCATATTGCGAAACGACATTTGAATAATTAACGATAGGCAAGCGTCAATGCTTATCTGGTAATGGCGGTTCTATATCATGCTCCTAGATGAAACCCCACAGGAAGAAGC
This sequence comes from Leiobunum rupestre, assembly GCF_980474605.1. NCBI lineage: Eukaryota > Metazoa > Arthropoda > Arachnida > Opiliones > Sclerosomatidae > Leiobunum > Leiobunum rupestre. The sequence goes on along the minus strand of NC_143392.1, from coordinate 55,764,817 downwards.
AGAGTGGGTTTAAGACTGGCGATATTCCAGGTCAGGAATGCGATCCTTCTATCGATGGGGTACTCCAAGTTCAGATATCCCACTGCAGCACACTGTTGATGTGCTGGAGCGAAGTCGTGCTTGTACCAAAATCATCAAACATTGGCCAATTGAAGTTCTTTCAACTTGCTCGCCATTTCATTTAGTAAGAAGGCCAAATAGTTATGCCCTTTAAGACGAGGTGGAATCTAATAAGACTATTTTCGACTGGACCTGCCAACATTTAACCTAAATTAATCATGATGGTGAAGATTGACATAACTCTACGTGTATGGTTCCGGTGGATGAAAAGGCCATCTTTTGAGAAGGAACATTCATCAGATACTACCAATAGACGTAGGAAAATCATGAGCTAGTTCGAAATACCAAATCATTGTGCCTTATACCCAACTTGCTTGGAAGGAAAAGGCGGTAGTCTAGAGCTCTCCAGACGTAACCCCTTGACAATCCCAGGTCTTTGCTGGTGGCCCTGATGCTTGCTCGAGGGTAAGCAGAAAAGTAGATCCGTACGATATCATTCCAGATCAAATGTAATTGTATATTGGCAGTACTTTTTTTTAATAAATTTATCAGTTCAAATGCGATGTGAAACAGCTTTGTTTTCTGCGTGACTTCGCTCCTCAATTAGGCTTTTTCACAAAATAATATGGTGAAATCTAAAATATTAACTTTTGTTATATTGAGACCCTAGGGTAAGGTTAAAAATATTATCGTCCAGACCCGTATAGCTTTCCCACACTGAAACATGCTTCCAAATTAAGTTCATTTGTTTCACTCTAAAAATAAGTTAGTGATATTTTCCTGTTCTTTCTGGGTGACTATTTATTTAATAACTTTGGCAGTTCAAATCCGCTTTGAATAAGACAAACAGCTTTGTTTTCCGCGCTAGGTCACAAAATAATTGGACCATATTTAACCCAGGTCATTTCCGGGGAAAATATTTATTCCCGGTATTATTCAGAACCTTATTCGTGATGGTCGATTCCAATGAACAGAATCTAACGTGGGTGTCCTTTCTAAAGATACCCTAAACACCTTTGAACCTTTAACAGAAACAAAATGTTTGCCAAATGAAAACGAACAGAAACTTTCGATCGGGACTGCACATAGATCTGATCAGCATACTTAGGCCTCTCTGAGGTAAAGTCAGGACTAAGGTTATTGATTTTTGAGTCTTAAAATGACGCTCTCCAATTTGGCCGAGAATAGCCGATTAGGAAACAGTTTAGCTTCGGCATCATCGGTAGTCGCTCGCCTAAGCTAGACCGAGATCTTCTGCTGACTATGTCTAAACACGCAAACGTAAATTAACTAGAAAATATTATTGTTCCATCTAAGTATAATTGGCACCTTTAGAATCGATATCTTAATAACGAGTGAAAGCACTCTTTATTGACCATTAATTAATGTTTACTCCCTGTGGTTCCATGAAAAAAACTTTCCCGGAATTCCTAAATTACCTAATTCTATCAATTTCAACATTCCAAATTAACGATTATCTACCTTGTTTTTAGATATTCTTCTAACTACAAACCAGCTTTCGATTTAAAGGAGCGTTTTTAGACAATCGTTTTCAGTTTCATTAACTTCCCCAAGCGGATTTCACTCACATTAAAAATAAAAAAATTAATATACTTCTTAAACTTATCTGTTAAGAGCCCTTAACATACGTTTCAACTTTACTTTCTTAAATTGATTAGAGCAATATCCCTTGATAGTTGTTAAAATAATTCTGCACTTCGATAGGACTACTAATTATAAAACCATTTGTTGGTTAATGTCAAAAGTACACCATTTATTTTCTTAACTTACTTAAAAACAATAGTGAAGGTATGATCCGCAATCATGAAACTATTCATATCTTCAATTAAAAAATTCAAAATTAGTAATGTGAACTATATTTAATAAAAAAGCGGCTGTCTTTGCCCGAGCAGTTTATTTAGCATTAAAATACTTCAGGGAAAATCATGAGAAAGATGACCCACAGTTCTAAACATATTCTAAAGAGTACCAAACGTTTTTGTTAAAAATATTCGAAGCAACTATGTTAGAGTTCGAAAATATACTAAAATGTTATCATAAAAAATAGCTACTTTAAAACTGACGATCTCGACCTATTAAAATGTTAACTTTTGGATCGGAATGTAGTTCAGTCGGGTTTAGTTTCATTTATTATCGTCAATGTTTATCTCAAATCATATATATTTAAAAAAATAAAAAACACAACAATTACTGGCGACACAAGAATGCTATTATTCAGTATTTATGCGGTACAACATGGCGGTCCTTTCAACAATTTCAGAGTGAGGGAAGAGAGCTGCATGTTCCTAAGATTTTCAATAAGTCAAAAATACGTTGATAAATAGCAGTGGCTCTACAAATGGGGGCTACAGATTTTGTGATCTGTATTGTCAATTATAATATAATTTCATGTTTATATTAATTTTTGATTAAAAGAAGAAAATTAACTAACTGTGGTACTTACGTTGTGTGTTTTTATTTTTCAAATCTCCGTGTACAAACGGTGGCTCTTTTGAAAATATAAGGTTGGCTATAGCATACACAGAACTACCCTAAGGGTCACTACTAGTACTAAATATGTTTGATATTATAACAGTGACATAGTTTTGGTTTAAATGCTTTGGGAATTCCAACGCTGATATAATGATCGAAGACTCTCAGTTAAATAAGATAATCGTGGATTTCAATAATATTTCTAGATAAATTAGTATAGTTTTTGGATTCAATCGTTCACGCTCTCATTTAAATATTTTTGATTTGAAAAAACGGGGTTCTTTGCTAAACTGCTATCAGTTTAATTTTGTATAATAAAAAATGTATGTTTATAGTTCTGTGTTAAAACTGTTTTAAGCAGATGCACAGTATCTCGGTTTTCATTACTAATAAACCATTTAATTCTTTAAACAACCGTCTCTATATTTAACAACGAAAAACTCGGATATTCTACATGACTCCTTAAAGGGATATGAAAAGCCTGTAGAAATCATATATTTTCGATTTCTTATCCCAAAAATCATTACGAAGAATATTCCAAAATGATTTAAATTTAGTAAACTTAAATTGTAAATAATTAAAACGGGCGTTTGCAATTTCGGGAGCCTTGAATGTGAAATGACGTGAACGAGAGCAGCTTGGCGGTGTCATGATCGCTTATTGGTTTCTCTAGATTTATTGTGCAAAAAAATTGATAACATTTTATTTTTGAAAATAAATAAATAGTACATATTAATAAAATTTGATGATTTATTTATAAATTTGACCTCAAATTATAATGCTTTTTTAAAAGACTGTCAGTACCAGAAAATTGCCTCGCTACGCACGTAACTAGTGGGGCTAATGGAAAATCGATTCTGGAAACACGGTTTCTAAGTGGTTATTCAGCCAAGTCGTTGTGTTCGGCCATCCGAGATAACGCGTGTTTAGAGGAACGTATTCAGATTTTGAAATAAATGTATAGTGAAATACATTGACATCGCATGAGCTGCTATACAAACAATTTTTGCAATTATGACACAAGATTCAAACATCCGAGTATAAAAGTGCTCGTTCAATACTAACTAACGAAATTAAAAATGCATTGATCCCCATACACGTAACACAGTTAGTTAATTTCCCGCTTGTAAAAATTTGCGATATATAATTAGAAGTGATCAGAATACTAGAAATGATCATCACATCATTTACAAGCGGCTATTACCTATTTTTCTCTCTAAAATATTAAATATTGATTTTGCATTTACGGCATTACATAGCAGACTTCTATTAGTAGTTTTCCTATAAAACTTAATTCTTCGATCGAGCTTAATAGAGCGACATAAAAAAACTTTTGAATTTCTGACAGAAAAGAAAAATTGAGAATTTTTTTGGGTATTTTTTAATTTAAATGGTGCACTTTTTCATTTTTCACAGAGATGAAAGTAGTATATCTTTTCAATACTTTGATTCAGGTGGTGTTTCGAATATGCATTGCCGAGGACGCTCAATCGAACTATTCTTTCTTCTTCCGCTCTTGATCAGCATTTGCGTCGAATCCAAAGATGACCCCATAAACTGGCAGAGGCACAAGCCCAAATATTGCATCGACGACGATAATTTCACGTACACCAAAGGTATAAATATTTATCACGTGGGTACTGAAAGCAGAAGTTTATAATATATCTTTTACGAGCGAAGTAGTCACCTAGGCTATTATATTGAGCATGTACTTATACATGTTCGACACAAAATCTAACCATGTCATAAACGTCACTGTGTGTATTACTCTACCCAGCTATGCGAAACGCAAAGATTTCATTTATTTAAAATTTGAAACTGATGATTATTATTTCTACAAAAATTCAATGGAGGTACGCGTTACAAGCGAAAAGCATTAGCAATAAAGGGTAAATGTTTCCAAATGATGTATAATAAACGTCTGCTAACAGTAATTATTCGATATCCATAAAAATATAGCATTGTGATGAACTTCCAAGCTAGTCATTTATCGACAATAAATATTATATATTGTGTGAACTTATATACTGGGGCACCTAGTTTAACAATCATTCTAGAATTACCAGGGGTCTCATCATAATGCTATGTCTATCATTGACTCTCAGAATACCCATATTCACGGCACAGTATTTATAGGTGTTGATTTTGGAGATAAATTCCCGTGTTAGTTAGCTGTTTTTGAGTAGGAAGGGTTTATGCATAATTAAATATAACAGCTAACCAATTTGGCGTTTTGAAAAAGTGTTGTTACTCAGAAAATGTTCCACAGAAAATAATCGAGGCCATTTTTCTGGGAAAAAATTCATTCCATGTTTAGTCTAATATTGTTTGCAAATACAAATCAAGCAGCATTTTCCCCTCATTTTTTCAAATCTCAAAGAAAAACTAAACCTCTAGACTAGTTTAACCTAATTTACAATGTAACACTATTAATGTTTTGTAGTATGTTTACGGATATTAGACATTTTATATCGGTAAAAAGTTAAACACGTTAAAAACCCTTAAAAAGAAATTTGTTTTAATTTTTCCGATTTGCGGGAAGTTTTCTGGAAATATTTCCACATTTATTTTTCCGAAAAAACTAACCACACTAATTTGAACCTTTTCAAATGTGAAAAGAAGAAAAAAGGATTAAAATTGTGCCAATAAAGTTGAGGAAATTTGACTTAGGTGTGAAGTTGCTTTTTTCTTTGGGTAGCTCGTCTAGCCTGGGAAACGTTCAACTGAAAATATTTTACCCACTGATCCCGCTATTACTACATAGGAACATGCTAAATGAGACTGGATATTATTTGACGCACTAATACGTTTTGCTACTTGTAAATATGGCTAATGAACTTCGAGTCTGGGCTTGCAATTAATTACGGTAACCTCAACCTTACTCTAGCCTCAACCCGGCCCCTTGGCTTTAGTTTCCTACACTGCTTGACAAGTATATTCTGTAATGAATAATTTGACTTTGGTTCAAAGCACATTTGCGAAGTAAAACATTGGTAAAACGAGCAACTTTACAAATGATATTTATTTTGTGAACAGCGGCTGGAATTCGAGTGTACGTTTCCGTTTCCATTCGAGGCATTTACGACATCCGGGAGGATCAAATGGAACTGACCATGCAAATATTTCTTTACGAGTTTTGGTTTGACCCGACTTTAGAATTCGATAAAATCAACATTAGTGTAGAGCAACGCATTCCGAATCATTTTTCCCGGTGTATATGGACTCCTGATATTTTTATCAGGAACGAGAAAGTATCGTCTTTGTACGATATTACTTCAATCAATCAGGATTTCAAAGTTTTTCCAGATGGAACCTTATACCGTTATAGCAGGTATTATTTTAGTTTTATCAAACTAGCCTAATTACTTCCAACTTATTTAAACTCTTTATTTATTTCAGGTATCGCGTGACATTAGACTGTCCGATGGATTTTAGACTTTATCCAATGGATGTTCAAACTTGTGCTCTTTACATGTCTCTTTGTATGTATAATATCAAGAAAAAGTCCACTTGGGGTTTGTTTTTTGGTTGTTGCGATTTTCAATTAGGATAACGCCCACGTACGTCTTTTGTATAGAGGAAGGTAACACAGTCTGTTACACGTTTTTTTTTTAAATTACGAATCAAATTGAACCAGAAAAGACTTTTTCTTCTATCTAAAATTCATTATTTTTGTACGTATGCACATTCAAAAAATGGCTGGTGTATAAGTACCCCTATATTATATGAAAATTTTAAGCCGAATTCATTTTAAAAACAATAGTATTACAAAATCAGGCTAGAAATTATAAAGGAAGAACAATCGTTTTGTATTATATTACGCTTTCTTACCGTCAGTCAATGAATGGTAAAGCTAAAACCAAATGCTTTAAAATAAAAGTAAAAAGGTTTCGACCCTATTAAATAAATAAAAAATGGAAATATATAATTCGGGAACTTTCGGCTGTGGTCTTATGTTCTAATTAAAACTCAGTCGATATGAAGTAGTCAAGGGGTTCGATATTTAAAAATTGTGCGTATGGGATTAAGAATCAAACAATTTTTGACTTTTCAGAATACGATTATGGTGTCAATTTTTGGTTTCTTAGACTGATTTTGGGATTTTGGAGCTGATTTTCACCCAGATTCAGGCCCGTACACAGCCGCCAAAACTCGGGGGCGCTCAAATTCTTTTTGGGGGTACCAATGCCTTTAGTAATTTTTATCTCCCCACCTATGAAATTAGTAAATTGGGGATGCTCAAGTACTCATTTGGGGGCGCTGAGCATCCCCTGGAGCCCCCCCCCCATGAACGGCCCTGCCCAGATTTCAGGATTTTAAATTTGATTTCAAGATTTATAAAATCATTTCGCTCTAAAGTGTATGTGTATGGAATTTGTACAAATGTCAGACACTGGGAAATAGAATCACGTGCATATAGTTTGTCCAATTCATACACAACTATGTTCTCCCAATCCCACAAGCGCTCTAGCAGTCAGTGTGTCAGAATTTATAGCCCGGTGTACCTAGTAACAGAGACCATACCACCGGAGGCCTATCATCATAGTGCCCTACGCCTGCATCCACAGCCCGGACAGTTCACCAAACCAGCATGGGTAGTAGTACCCTAATACTGATGGTCGCACCGTCGACACTAGCCACTCAACCCAGCAGAAGGTGTAGCAATGCGACGACCAATCCCCATTTCACACCCAGCAGTGGGATTAAGAGTGGATTCTAAAGTAACTCCAGCCGACACCATACCTACGTAGATAAAGAGTCATACCCTTTGGAGAGAGCTCCTAAAAGGGAACGACGGGCACAAAGCGGTCCACATAACACGGCATAGCTGGCACCGGACATCCCGGTGTGCCTCAAAAGACCAGGGGGCCTATTCTACTCTACTCGTTAGACTTTTAACGATAAAATTCTACTCCGTCGTTATTTTTTTTTTCTCTTTAGGTAACTACCAGAATTAATCGTTCAGTGAACCTCATGGTCTGATGGTGTAGTTAAGATCTCACCGACCAATATTCTCAATAAAACGGCGGAAGCAGTAATCGAGTTGCAAATATTTAGATTAGCTGAAGTAGCTGATAGGTTAGGTCATCGAGATATAAGAAGACCAAGAGTGATAAGAGATGAATCACAAGCTTTCGAATTAAATGACACTTTTTTGTGGACCACTTCCATCACTGTTTAGCATGTTAGCTAATGTTTCCCACATTAAGCCTTTTTTTGTTTGTGAACGTTTGCGATTGTTTTGATGATTACTACTCATATAATTCGCCATTATTTGTCTTTGCATATCCGATATTTTCCCCGACCGTTTCCCATTTTTAGTTGCCATTTTAATTTGAATTGTGAAATTAACCCTAAAACACGACAATACGAAGCCAACAATAACCACGTGTGACGCGGAGTGTGCTGTTTGGGTTTTTCCTCAGCTGACCGGCAGCAGCTAATTGCAAAACCCTTTGCAACGGACGTCGTGATTGGCTAAATTCATAGGAGGAATTTTTTTTTCCATAACATTGAACGACTAGTAATTACATCGCCGAATAAGAGGAGTAGAATAACCATTTCCAAAATTCAGAACGATTGTAGTTAGGGAGTGGTCGCTAAATCCGCCGGGAAAAAATTTATCGCTCGCTGACCGATTTCTGTAGAATAGGATTCCAGGATACAGGACCACCGTTCCCTCATACGGAGCCCCCCCCCCCCCCCACAGCAGGCTACCCAATCCGCCGAGTTGGTCAGTTTGCCTGAACCCTTTTCAGTAGCCTGAGCTTAGGTGCACTTTCCAGCCAAAACCTGATTGAAGTCGGAGGTGGAGGTGGAGATAGGACCATTTGATCAGAGCTAACATCTCCCAGTTCGCCACTCTAACAGTCATGTTGTCAGAATTTATAGCCCGGTGTACCGGAAAGAGAACCACACCACCGGAGGCCTATCATCAGAATGCCCTACGCCAGCGTCCACAAGCCCGGACAGGTGACAAAACCAGCATGAGTAGCAGAACCCCACTACTGATGGTCGCACCCTCGACGCAAGCCGCTCAACCCAGCAGAAGGTGCAACAATGGGACGACCAGCCCGCCACTTCGCACACAGCAGTGGGATAGAGAACGGATGCTCTAGCAACTCCGGCCGACACCCCACCTATAAAGGCAGGGAGCCAAGCCCTTTGGAGAGAGCTCCTAAAGGGGAACGGCGGGCACACAGCAGCCCGCATAACCCGGCACAGCTGGCACCGGAGATCCCGGTGGGAGCCCAAAAGGCCGGGAGATGGGTCCGCCGTGCCCTCATACGGAGGCCCGCAGCCCCACAGCAGGCTACTCAATCCGCCGAGGCGGCCAGTTTGCCCGGCCCCTCTCCATTAGCCTGGGCCGAAGCCCAGTATCCAGCCCACACCTGACCGAAGTCGGAGGTCGGAGATAGGACCCTTTGGACGGAGCTAACATCTCCCAGTGCGCCACCGCCCTTACGGGTTACAAGAGCCGGACCCCGACTCCCCGGTAAAGCCACCAGTTATTGCACACTCCGACCCCTTGAGGGCCCACTCTAACAGTCAGTTTCGACCCCTTCAAAAACTAAATCATCAAGGTATCTCATTAGTTTCCGAAAAACTAACGTCTTCCAAAACGATTTAGGTACGCGCCAGTCACGTTTTTATTGGCACACTCTTGCTGGGGAAGCTTTATCACGATGCACATAGATCAATATCATTCTCCCGAAGTATAAATAATTACATTCCTGCTTTGTTCTTAACAAATTTAGTCTCTTCTAAAAACAACGATGCCAGTTTAAGTTGGATGGGCGAAGAAGGAACTCCTCCTTTCTTATTGAAGCGAATCCCAGCCGCTTCTGTGACCTCTAACGTCCAACCTTTGCAATTCACCCTTAGTTACCCACCGAAACTCAGAAACTACAACTTAAGTTTTGTCGCTGGTAAGATATTACTTAATTTTATAACACTTAAAAAGTTGTATTTGAAAAAATAATTTTTAGAATCGAAAATAAAACTCATCCTTATCGCTGAATACGTTGTCTTGTCCAAGCAGCTTTGATTATTGAATACACAATTGTTTACTTTCGTATAGTGCAGCGGAGCGTCAAAACGTTCAATACAAAAATCGCCATTATCAATATATCATGTTTATATTAGTTTTTTTTATAAGACTTTTTAACATAAACTTTTGAGGTTCGATATCGTCAAATATCCCTTACAGTTTGCAAAGAGTCACGTAGCGGTCAATACCATAAGCTCATAAACTACTGTATTGTTAAAAGATACAAAGCGTTTAGTTAGAAATAGAAAACATCCAATATAGTTTATGAATTTCTCACGTGTGCCGCTAGTGACTCCATATACACCGGAAGAACTAATCAGTTAAGCTCGCCCATTTGTGCACCTCTGGATTGGTTTTGTTAAAGTGTTGGTTGCACGAAATTTTAGCTATGGTTAATTAATATTTGTTTAGAAAGAGCAAACATTTTATAGCAAGTACAGAAAATTTCATCAAAATCGGTTAAGTGGTTTTTGAATTATTATAATAAGAAGTCGAAATGGTGAAAATCGAGTTTTTTGGCGAATTTCCAGACTTCTAAAATTTTTCTCGGCACCCATGACGTCAGAAGATGGGAAGCGTATCATTGGCTAATAGTCTGTAATACATTTCATTACATCTGGGATTAAAAGCAGGTTTATTTAAAACCCAGGAAAAAGTCTTACGCACTAGTAATTGAAATATATGGTCAGAAATTTATATCCCGGTGCTCCAAGCGATCAAACAGCCTAGTACACCGGCGGTCTCATCAGAATGCCCTACGGCAACGTCCACAAGCACGGACAGGTGACAGAACCAGCATGGGTAGCAGAACCACACTACTGATGGTCGCACCCTCGACGCAAGCCGCTCATCCCAGCAGAAGGCGCAGCAATGGGGCGACCAGCTCGCCGCTGCGCACACAGCAGTGGGATAGAGAGCGGATGCTCTAGCAACGCCAGCCGACACCCTACCGAGAAAGGTAGAGAGCCAAGCCCATTGGAGAGAGCTCCTAAAGGGGAACGGTGGGCACACAGCATCCCGCATAACCCGGAACAGCTGACACCGGATATCCCGGCGGAAACACAAAAGGCCGGGAGATGGGTCCGCCGTGCCCTCATACGGAGGCTCGCAGCCCCACAACAGGCTACTCTATCCGCCGAAGCGGCCAGGTTCCCCAGCCCCTCTCCGTTAGCCTGGGCCGAAGCCCAGTATCCAGCCCACACCTGACCGAAGTCGGAGCTGGAGATAGAACCATTTGGAAGGAGCTTACATCTCCCGGTGCACCACCGCCCTTATGGGTTAGAAGAGCCGGACCCCGACTCCCCGGTAAAGCCACCAGTTATTGCACACTCCGACCCCTTGAGGGCCAGTAGTCATTGAAATAGGCGTACACAAGCCTACGTAGTAGAAAAACGATATGAAGCCGACGGCTCCTTGTATATTCTTCCTAAAACGTTAATTCTATTTTAGGAATAAAACTACAGCTTTGATTTGCCCTAAATTGCTCGTGCTTCGGAGGAGAGAAATTCGCTGAAAGTTAATACACTAAGGGTTGGAAATTTGTTTCGACAATGAAATTTTTGAAAAGAGAATGACCTGGGCTTCAAAACAAGAGTCATACCCTTTGGAGAGAGCTCCTAAAAGGGAACGACGGGCACAAAGCGGTCCACATAACACGGCATAGCTGGCACCGGACATTCCGGTGTGCCTCAAAAGACCAGGAGGCCTATTCTACTCTACTCGTTAGACTTTTAACGATAAAATTCTACTCCGTCGTTATTTTTTTTTTCTCTTTAGGTAACTACCAGAATTAATCGTTCAGTGAACCTCATGGTCTGATGGTGTAGTTAAGATCTCACCGACCAATATTCTCAATAAAACGGCGGAAGCAGTAATCGAGTTGCAAATATTTAGATTAGCTGAAGTAGCTGATAGGTTAGGTCATCGAGATATAAGAAGACCAAGAGTGATAAGAGATGAATCACAAGCTTTCGAATTAAATGACACTTTTTTGTGGACCACTTCCATCACTGTTTAGCATGTTAGCTAATGTTTCCCACATTAAGCCTTTTTTTGTTTGTGAACGTTTGCGATTGTTTTGATGATTACTACTCATATAATTCGCCATTATTTGTCTTTGCATATCCGATATTTTCCCCGACCGTTTCCCATTTTTAGTTGCCATTTTAATTTGAATTGTGAAATTAACCCTAAAACACGACAATACGAAGCCAACAATAACCACGTGTGACGCGGAGTGTGCTGTTTGGGTTTTTCCTCAGCTGACCGGCAGCAGCTAATTGCAAAACCCTTTGCAACGGACGTCGTGATTGGCTAAATTCATAGGAGGAATTTTTTTTTCCATAACATTGAACGACTAGTAATTACATCGCCGAATAAGAGGAGTAGAATAACCATTTCCAAAATTCAGAACGATTGTAGTTAGGGAGTGGTCGCTAAATCCGCCGGGAAAAAATTTATCGCTCGCTGACCGATTTCTGTAGAATAGGATTCCAGGATACAGGACCACCGTTCCCTCATACGGAGGCCCCCCCCCCCACAGCAGGCTACCCAATCCGCCGAGTTGGTCAGTTTGCCTGAACCCTTTTCAGTAGCCTGAGCTTAGGTGCACTTTCCAGCCAAAACCTGACTGAAGTCGGAGGTGGAGGTGGAGATAGGACCATTTGATCAGAGCTAACATCTCCCAGTTCGCCACTCTAACAGTCAGTTTCGACCCCTTCAAAAACTAAATCATCAAGGTATCTCATTAGTTTCCGAAAAACTAACGTCTTCCAAAACGATTTAGGTACGCGCCAGTCACGTTTTTATTGGCACACTCTTGCTGGGGAAGCTTTATCACGATGCACATAGATCAATATCATTCTCCCGAAGTATAAATAATTACATTCCTGCTTTGTTCTTAACAAATTTAGTCTCTTCTAAAAACAACGATGCCAGTTTAAGTTGGATGGGCGAAGAAGGAACTCCTCCTTTCTTATTGAAGCGAATCCCAGCCGCTTCTGTGACCTCTAACGTCCAACCTTTGCAATTCACCCTTAGTTACCCACCGAAACTCAGAAACTACAACTTAAGTTTTGTCGCTGGTAAGATATTACTTAATTTTATAACACTTAAAAAGTTGTATTTGAAAAAATAATTTTTAGAATCGAAAATAAAACTCATCCTTATCGCTGAATACGTTGTCTTGTCCAAGCAGCTTTGATTATTGAATACACAATTGTTTACTTTCGTATAGTGCAGCGGAGCGTCAAAACGTTCAATACAAAAATCGCCATTATCAATATATCATGTTTATATTAGTTTTTTTTATAAGACTTTTGAACATAAACTTTTGAGGTTCGATATCGTCAAATATCCCTTACAGTTTGCAAAGAGTCACGTAGCGGTCAATACCATAAGCTCATAAACTACTGTATTGTTAAAAGATACAAAGCGTTTAGTTAGAAATAGAAAACATCCAATATAGTTTATGAATTTCTCACGTGTGCCGCTAGTGACTCCATATACAACGGAAGAACTAATCAGTTAAGCTCGCCCATTTGTGCACCTCTGGATTGGTTTTGTTAAAGTGTTGGTTGCACGAAATTTTAGCTATGGTTAATTAATATTTGTTTAGAAAGAGCAAACATTTTATAGCAAGTACAGAAAATTTCATCAAAATCGGTTAAGTGGTTTTTGAATTATTATAATAAGAAGTCGAAATGGTGAAAATCGAGTTTTTTGGCGAATTTCCAGACTTCTAAAATTTTTCTCGGCACCCATGACGTCAGAAGATGCGAAGCGTATCATTGGCTAATAGTCTGTAATACATTTCATTACATCTGGGATTAAAAGCAGGTTTATTTAAAACCCAGGAAAAAGTCTTACGCACTAGTAATTGAAATATATGGTCAGAAATTTATATCCCGGTGCTCCAAGCGATCAAACAGCCTAGTACACCGGCGGTCTCATCAGAATGCCCTACGGCAACGTCCACAAGCACGGACAGGTGACAGAACCAGCATGGGTAGCAGAACCACAGTACTGATGGTCGCACCCTCGACACAAGCCGCTCATCCCAGCAGAAGGCGCAGCAATGGGGCGACCAGCTCGCCGCTGCGCACACAGCAGTGGGATAGAGAGCGGATGCTCTAGCAACGCCAGCCGACACCCTACCGAGAAAGGTAGAGAGCCAAGCCCATTGGAGAGAGCTCCTAAAGGGGAACGGTGGGCACACAGCATCCCGCATAACCCGGAACAGCTGACACCGGATATCCCGGCGGAAACACAAAAGGCCGGGAGATGGGTCCGCCGTGCCCTCATACGGAGGCTCGCAGCCCCACAACAGGCTACTCTATCCGCCGAAGCGGCCAGGTTCCCCAGCCCCTCTCCGTTAGCCTGGGCCGAAGCCCAGTATCCAGCCCACACCTGACCGAAGTCGGAGCTGGAGATAGAACCATTTGGAAGGAGCTTACATCTCCCGGTGCACCACCGCCCTTATGGGTTAGAAGAGCCGGACCCCGACTCCCCGGTAAAGCCACCAGTTATTGCACACTCCGACCCCTTGAGGGCCAGTAGTCATTGAAATAGGCGTACACAAGCCTACGTAGTAGAAAAACGATATGAAGCCGACGGCTCCTTGTATATTCTTCCTAAAACGTTAATTCTATTTTAGGAATAAAACTACAGCTTTGATTTGCCCTAAATTGCTCGTGCTTCGGAGGAGAGAAATTCGCTGAAAGTTAATACACTAAGGGTTGGAAATTTGTTTCGACAATGAAATTTTTGAAAAGAGAATGACCTGGGCTTCAAAACAAGCCTGCATTCATTCGTTTTTATTACTATCGATATTTCGTGCAACCAACACTTTAAGAATACTTCTAACAAGGAGACTACCTTAGGTGTTACACACCGATTTGGTTCAAAATCGGAAAATTGGTAGACCTTCATTCAATTGGCAATGGGTTTGCCATGGTAACGAAATATGTTTTTGGCAACATAAAATGTTTCACAGGGGGGGGGGGACCCCATGGAATCGGTCAAAATCCCATGTTATTTTCAATGGGAAAAATTTCCATTTTATGTTGTCAAAAACATTTTTAATAATAATAATAATAATAATCAGCTAGGGTAATACCCAAGGCACCACCCTAGGCCTACGTCATCGAGCGAATTTTAAAGCCTTTTAATTCAGGTGGCCGGGTTACAATGCGTAGGAGGGTGGTGACAAGCCCTGCAAGCCAACAGCTCCCTACACTTACTATTACCGTTAACCTCAACAAGTTTTTTTCTGTGCTATGGCAAAACCATTGCCCATTGAATAAAATCCCTTTAGGTTTTTCAAGTTATATGAAAAACATCGGTGTGTAACACCTCGGGTAGTCTCCTTGTAAGTGAACAACTTTGACGCTTTATCCTTCTATCAACGAATACATAATCTCCAGTTTTTAATGTTTTTAAAGGTTAAGTAGAATACCTTTTTTTTTCATCAAGCGGAGTCTACTTGTATAGAAGGTCTTATAATACCTTCGTTAAATCAATCCAAGATGACTAAAAATAAATAGAATCTTCTTATTCACCATATTTATAATACATACTCCACGATTTCTGAAAGTTATTTATATAAAATATTAATGTAATATCTTAAAGGCAACTCAACAATACTGGAATGCTCATTGGAATTCCAGCGTCATATAACGGCGGGATTGGTTAACATGTACATTCCCAGTTTTTTCGTCGTCTGTTTGTCGTTCGTCTCATTCTGGATCGATGTCAGGGCCATACCGGGCCGAGTCACTTTAGGAGTGACTGCCCTCTTAACCCTGGCCACGCAGATTGTCCACGCCCGCAGTGGATTACCGGATGTGGAGTATTTGAGCGCCATGGACGTCTGGTTGTTCGGATGCCTCGTCATGGTCTTTTTATCACTAATTGAGTTCACTCTGGCTCATTCGATGTATCAGAGGGACATGCAGGTAAAGAGTGCTATTCAAAACAATGAGGAACTGATTTCATAATTTGAATCATGTTTCTATTTTTAACAGGTATCAGTTACAGTTGTTTTATTCGTATTTTCTCATTAACCGTTCTTATAGTTCAGTAGTACTTGGGAGTTAGGCTCACTTATTAGGATCATATTATTCTCGCCTTTGCCAATGAAGGAGCGAAATTAACTTATTTGAAGTCTCGCATTATGAACGAGGATAAACGATTTATATAGTTCAAGCCATGACCCGCATTCGATGTATATGAAAGCACTAACAGCATGGACGTTAAATATAAAATTATTAAGCGTTTAAATGAAACCTTTTTCTAGTTTTAATAAAAAAAAATTTAATACCAGAAATCAACCCACAAACGTTCACTAAATGACGTTAAAAGTACCATGTTCATAAAAATAGTGAACAAAGTTACAGTAAAGTTGTACAAGGGTTACAAACTAAGTTTATTTAAGCTTCACTCTACATCCAAGGGCTAGTAAGCCTAGGGCTTCTAACGATTATCTGAATAAGGCAAACTGATAACTTTATATCATATCAGATATATTTCCGATAAACAACCTGATTCATCTGGCTACTTGTACCCTATTTTATCTGTCTGGTGACTACCGGGTTTTTTATTTGGTTTCGGTAACTGACAATACCACAGATATTGTAAAACGTTTTATTCTCAGATAAGCTCGTAAATATCGGTCTTCGTGTTGTCCACCTTTAGACAAAAAATTGGCTTAGTCCACCAAGACCATATAAAGATACACTAAAATAGTATATCCGCAGTTATCGCGGATTAAAGGTACAATTTCACAAGTTGGTAAGCCAAAATATACCTATCCTCGGAAGAGTTTCTATTTTTCAGTGACGGGTAACATGTATCCGTGGTTCTGTTGTAAAATGCTCACCCGTCGTGAAGGAGTGCTCAGGTTCGAGTCCCGCGAAGTACTAACGCAAATTTAAAAATATTTATACTACACCCAATAACATAAAGAGGGTACTTTTGGAAAAACCTAATCCCTAATTCTAAGAAACTGCGTACGCAGCGATAACACTTTGCCCCGAAAATGCGTACGCGTTCACAGCCCACACAGACCGACCCACAGACGCACACACCCACACCCACCGACAGACACGGTGATTGTAAAACCCCTTCTAGGGGACTAAGTCCTCTCGGAGAGGTTAAAAGCAGATCAACCAGTGAAAATCATTTAGGTTTTTCCGACAAGCGTATCCGCGTACACTGCAAATAAATCGTTCACCTTAAGATCACTATTGTACACATTGGTAGCACATACATGTGATCTGTATATGTTCTACAAAGTGATCCCATGTGTGCTTTTACGATCTCTGAGTGTTCACTCTGTTGAAAATATCGCTTATAAGTGATCTCGTTTCACCTATCAGTGATCTTAACGTGATCAGGGTGCCCTTAAAGAACGCATAACACATTTAGAACACTAGTATCAATGGTTTGGTACACTAAATTATCACTTTGAGGACACCACGTTGTAAAATTTGGTACACCACATAATCTCTTTTCGAACACTTTAAATTTATAGTGCCAATTGGTACACTTAGCGTAACATCTAATTGTTTATATATATCCTCTTAGCAGACGCTATAAAGCTTGAGCGTCGCTGCGCCACCTAGTCTAATTTCGGTAGCGAATTGAAATTTCATACTTTTGTTTTATCCCCATTAGCTACTGAAAACTTTCGTTATGCCCCCTTTCGGCGGCCATCCACGACATGTAGAGGATACAAATACGTAATGAAGTCAAAGCTACGAGAACAGGGGGCTTAACAGACGTTTGATACACGGTGATCCCACTTAGCAGAAGCTAAGCAAAAGCTTCTGCGTCGCTGGCGTCACCTAGATTCGTTTCAGTATGGCTAACACACTTGTTTTCAAACACGGACAGTAGGCGCCGACTCTTATTCCTGTTTTTCTACGCACGGCGTCTATAGGCCCCATGCATGAAAAGAGAAGATACAAGTAAATTCAAAATCGTCTGCTTAACTTTTAATTTATCCAAGGACTATAGTGTAAACTTAATAAAGCAGACGAAAATGAGAGCCACATGTGGTATTTTTCCTCATTGCGGATAGCTTTAATGCTGCCAGATATCTAATCAACGCCAGGGGCCTATTGCCTTACCCATATCGGTAAAACCAAGATTTTTTAACGCACGGGATCTAAACTATTTTTAGATATATCTGTAGTAGCAGAAAAAGATACTTATATCATTCACGTTAATAAATTGCAAACAAAAATAATGCCATTCAATATTAAAGCACTAAATGATCACCTGCGCAACAAAATTGGCTCACCTGTTCACTTAAAGAAATAAGGGAACACTACTGTTTAAGTGTTCTACTGTGTTTCCGGTGTGTTCTTTAATTGAACAAGTGAGCCAATTTTGTTGCGCAGGTGATCGTTTAGTGCTCTATTTTTAACTGTTTTTGAAACACTTTCAGAATGCCAAAAAAAAACTCAAGATAACTCAGGAACACTAAAAACAGTAGTGTTCTCTTATGTTTTTCCTAAGTGTGCTTTAAGTGAGCAAGTGAGCCAATTTTGTTGCGCAGGTGATCTTTTAGTGATCCACCTGTACACACTTTTGAATTGCTTGAAGAACGTATTATTCACGCTTGTAGATCACTATAGTACACTAGTTACACACACACGAAGTACTATGTTCCAAATGTGATCTCTTGGTGTATAGTGATCCGATTTTGTTGCGCACTTTTAGCGTGCTTTTAGTGATTTACTAGTGAACCTTTTTTTGCAGTGTACTGCCATTAGAGTAACAAAATATGTTATCCGCTAAAGGAATCGGCGGATTAAAAATAATCCAGTTAATCTTGGAAAGCAACTGATACCAGATCACCGTTAGAAGCCCTAAGAAGGCCACATTTTCAAGCTCTTTTATCTCATCGTAGGAACATTAGGGAAAAACAGGCGTGCATCTCAATTCACCCCCTACAAACTCCTTAAAAATTTTGCATAACCTTTTGAAACATCCTGTTTACGGGGAAGAAATCGATATTATTTCATTGTTAAACAAACATTTATTTTGAAATTTCATAGATGAACGAAAGTGAAAAGACACTTGTGCCGAAATATCGACCAAATACCTTTGACAGCGAAGACGCTCAATCATCTGGAAAGAGTATTAGGGTGGCTTTCGGAGAAAATAACTCCAAGATAAAGAGAGAGACAGCGAGTCCCAGTGCTGAAATTACGATGAACCATTACAATAATAAATTCGACCGGTTATCTCGGGTTCTTTTTCCCGTATCAGCCTTGACATTATTCGCGGTGTATCGCATTTATTACATGCCTTGGGCGAATAGCTCCAAGGTCAATGATGCGTTATTGTTGCGCAGAGTATTTCTTTGAAAATTGTAATTCGCGTTCGGTTTCTATACGGGAAAAGTCAGCCTCCCTAATTCTACAATAACTAAAATATTAAACCTCGGTTCTTTGCTTAATTTTGTTAGAAACCTTAACTAGTCAATGATTTAAGATTTATATCCGATTTATTTGAATATTTAATTTTAAATATTTTATAAACATTAGTTCTTGGAAATTGGCAGCCATGAAAAACTCGAAACAAGTGGACTGATTTTTAAAATTATAACTGCTCTCCATCGGTTTGACATAAATCTAGTTTACAATTGCAAGTGACACCGCTAGCCAAAGGAACTGATTTTATATTCAATTAAACCCGTATTTTTAAGAAGCTAGCCTAACTGACGCGTGAAGTCGCTACGGTCTTGGTGAGTGACTTTCTTCAAAAATAGCAAAATTCAAAAGTAACGAGCTACAGTATCGTTTTATTCCGCGAGCTAATTTTTCAGCGCGAAACCGTTTTTTAACTACGCGCGCGCTGCTCTCAACTTCCACAGTACAATGATTTTAACCAAATCATGTGAAATTGAACACCAGCAAGAGACGTGTTTCAGCGCCATCTCTAATTTTTTCCCAGAAACACAAAACCTCTTACCTCCACCTTAATATTTTAAGCAAAAGGACTCTCTGTAAAATACATAGGTCCCGTGATTGCGTTAGATTCATTGTAATGTTAAAGTTGAGAACGCTCGCGCATTTTGTTCTTCGAAGGAGCTCGTGCGAAAAATGCACGAGACCCTCCATTATGATATATTGAAAAGCACGATCTCCAAAAAAATAACGCTTTTACATGTATTATATTATAGAATTAGCTATTGGAAAATATATCTTTGCAATTTTACGGAAAACAGAGACCGTCCGACCGGGCGTAGCAAATTTATTTAATTTGTAAAAAAACTGAAGCACCACGAATTTCTGATGATATATCAAATTGAATACGAACTTAATTGAAATATCATCTGCTTAAACGTAACTAGCACCAATTACGCTAATTAGACCTTGTGGAAGAATTGGAAAATTCGTTCATACTATCTATAATTAACCACATTAAAGAATATAATTATTTATATGGATAATAACTATTTTGAGACCGCCCGCGAGCAAAGTCATTTTCCCCAGGTCTAAATAAATACATTCTTGATTGTTAATAATGAGACGTAAAGAACAGTATAAAAAACAAGGTTTTGGAAGGCATTGATTTCTTTTTCGTTGACAATGAACTTTGTATTTGATTTATTTATTAGTTGATAATTGATTTAACCATATCTAAATTTAACAAAAATTATGAAAAATAAATGGGAACTCCGGAAAGAAGGCAGTAGGCTAGAACGTTATGGCAACAGGTGAAGAATTTCTACCGTTCACTTTCTTTATTCCAGTGTGCTTTGTGCTGTCGTAATTGCTTTAGTATCTTAATTAAAGACTTATGAGTAAAGATTTAGAAATACGTTTAGTCGTTATTTTCAATAACATAGAATTGGACTTGGACTTTTCCAGAAGATAAAGTAAGTTGTTAATACTTATGTTTTATCTTTATACTAAAATAATCTTAGTTTCCCTTTGAACCAGAGCTGTTGGCCTAGTTTGAACCCTTACCTTTTACTGTTACTCCTACGATTTAGGGGAAAAAAACCCTGTTGCCATAACAGCCGACACTGAGAAGGTTTTTTTACATGTGGGGCTAGCGGAGGAAGAGCGGGATTTAGTTACGTTCCTCTGGGTCAGATAATATCATGGATAAATAGACGAAACTAATTTTGGTGTACTTAGAATGACCAGAGTAGCTTCCGGGTTAACGTGTAGTGCTTATTTATTAGCAGCAACCATTAAAGTTCACATCGAGAGATTTTAGACCATTCTCTTAACCCAAAGCTTTCGAACTATAAAAAGACATAGCCCAAATACTAAATCAGGCAAATATGAGACTATGAAAATTCCAAACCCATTCGGAACCACTTAGGGAGCATGGGAAAAAGATAACCTAGAGACCGGAAGTGCAAATTCGTTATTTGAGGGTAATTCAGACCCTGAAAAACAAAAACTATTGGGGCTAATTTGGAACCCACAATCTTAACAATTTGGTTTCGACGTCACAAAGTTGGTAAAAACTCTATATAATGTTAAAGAAACAAAGCGTAGCGTTTTAAGTCTAGTCGCTCAAATATTCGACCCTATGAGTATATTGTCAACATTCACAATAAGGGCAAAAATGCTACTACATATAATGTGGGTTAAAAATTTAAATTGGGAAGAAACTATGGAAGTCGAGTTTGGAAAAATATTTAGAAATTGGTACAGAGAATTACCACAAATTAGAAACATTTCGTTAAGTTGTTGTTATTTTGAAGGCAACTCGGAAATTATAACCGATATCTCATTCCATTGTTTTTGCGACGCGAGTATGAAGGCATATAGCGCGGTGATTTATGTTAGGTAAGTAAAGAATTCGAGAGAGGTTAAGGTATCTTAAGTGACAGCTTAAGCTAGGGCTGCTCCTTTAAAGGACTTAACGCTCCCTAGACTCGAACTGATGGGTTGCGTAATAAGATTGAGATTGTAAAACTTTGCGAAAGGCGTTTTTAAAGGGGATAATTTAGTGATAAGCATATCACTTATGTTTTCAACGAAGTAGGAGAACACAGTCCCTTAACACCCGCGCAGCTATTCAAAAGTTAGATTTAACTAAAAAGATTCCAGCCTCACGGGAGGAATTTACAAGAAGACAGAAATAAAGATTAGCTTTAGAACCAAGTCTTAGCAAAAGATGAAGATTAGAATATCTTTTAGAACTGCGTTTGGCATACCAAAGTCAAATAGACATAAACCAAAAGGAAATAAAAGAGAGGGAATTAGTTCTAATTCCCGAAGATCATGTTAAAAAGCGTATGTGGAATTTAGGTTTAGTAAAAAGAGTAAAAATAGGTTGAGACGAAAAAACACGATCATGTGCGGGAAAATTTTCCAAAGGAACAGAGATATGTAGACCTGTGAAATTACTGTATCCTCTCGAGGTTAATGAATAAGAAATAATTTCTGTAAATAATAATTATAAATTGAAAAAAAAATTAAAAATTGTTCCTGGGAAAAAAAGTAATGTATTAAAATGTCGCGGATAACAAATATATTGAATTGTATAGAAAAATAGGTAAGACCTCAGAAATGTACAATGCAAATTTAATTGTGTTTTAAATACGAACGGGAATGTTGAAAAATATTTCAAGAAAACAAAAAGTGTATATATGTAAAATTACATATGGATATGATTTACTTCTGGGAACAAAAAAAAGACAAATTTTGTATTTTATGTTTGACATAGGGTTTCCCAGAAGCGAAAGGAAATAGAAGACCCGGGTTGCCTACTACAGTAAAGTTTAATTGAACAGGTTGGCTCGTCTCCTCTGTAGAATCTGGCAAAAACCCAAATCCATTATAAGGGTATTTGGCAATTTGTTGAAATGCACACCTGCTAAAACTGAACCATACTTGTAAGGTGGAAAACCGTGAAAAGCAGTGGAAACAAACTTCGACCTAGGACTCCGAAGAGGGAGTCCTTCGAAATTTGTTAACAATAAAATATTTTTGGAAGATATCAACCCTAAACAGATTTTTCAGTAGGTTTGTTTAGGAAAAATTAGCTCTGCCATTTAGAGATAGTACAACTTTAAAAGCCGTTATTCTTCACTATCCAACTTTAAAATATAACTAGTTTTAAAATTCCTTTTCATTTATTTTTACCGAACATACCTGAAATAAAAAATCCAATCCAACTTTACTAAATTTTCCCCATTATTCAGACCGCTATAGTAAATGGGTCCGTTATCTCCAAAGAATACTGGAATAATTTTACAACTTAATTTTGCCATTATTACATAAAATTTGGCAGTATGGGCAACAGATATGCAAATCCAAAAGTTGGAATGGCTGAGCAATCGGATTGGGTTGGTATTTCATTTTATAGCATAATAATAATAATAATAATGTTACATAAAGCTCTATGTTGCAGAGGTTGGTAAAAATTGCGAGCGCTCATATTTGAAAATCCTTTGTAGTGAGCGAGCAGTTTAGATTAGAAGTCGTCCAGCGGCCAAATAGTTCGTTCAATAAAAAGCGCTGCCGTAAAGTCGAGAGAGATCTACCCGAGCGATTGAATTCATTTTTTAAGGCTGACGGATCTCATTCACGGTGAGCGACCGGATGGTCTGTTCGACCACAACCGCTCGCTCGGCGGGAGGCCTACGTCTCAAGATTCTTAATTTTTTATCATAATAACTTATTTTTTAATTGTTATAATCAGTGAATATTTTTCCTCATTTTCTCATCGGTTTGTGTGTTCTAAAATTAAATAAAAAGCGGAACAGAGGGTTCGCAATACTAACTGCCAAAATTAAAAACATATTTAGAGTAATATAAAGGAATACTAAAATAATTGGATAGAATAAATAATTAGACTTCCATATCCATATGGCACTATTTAATTATAAGAGATTTTGACCGACTAACCCCTTCTAGATTGAATGTTAGCGTTTTAAGTAACTGTTTCATCAAAACCTGGGGTACTCGATCGCTGCAAAATTTTTATCTCTATATTAATTAATACTGGTTTTATACTTAAATATTATTTGGGTTTTTAGTCATTCCGCTGGATTCGTCATATTACCCCTTAAGAAACCCAATTTTTGTTAGAATAGATTTTATTGTCTGTGGATGTAATCAGTAGCGTACAGAAGGTGTCGGATTGGAGGGGAGTTTGTGTATCAGATTTGTTGCCCGGTGTACCGCAAACAAAGTGCACACCACGGGGGGGCCTTATCATATTGCCCTACGCCAGCGTCCACAGCACGGACAGGTGACAGAACAGCCAAGGCAGCGAGAGAACCCTACTGCTGATGGTTTCACCTTCGACGCAAGCCGCTCAACCCAGCAGAAGGTGCAACAATGGGAAGACCAACTCCTAACTTCGCACACAGAAGTGGAAATTAGAGCGGATGCTATTACAACTCCAGCCGACAACCTACCTACGTAGGTAGGGAGCCATACCCTTCAGAAAAAGTGTTTAAAAGGGATTGACGGGCACACAGCAGTCCGCATAACCCGGAACAGCTGGTACCGGGAAATGGGACCACTGCGCCTCATACGGAGATCCGCCGCCCCACAGTAGGCAGCCCAATCCTCTGAGGCAGCCAGTTTGCCTGGACACTCTCCGTTAGCCTGAGCCGAAGCCCAGTTTCCAGCCCATACCTGACCGAACTCGGTGGTTTATATAAGACCATTTGATCAAAGCAAACATCTCCCAGTGCCCCACCACCCTTATGGGTTACAAGAGCTTGACCCCAACTCCCCGGTAAAGCCACCAGTTATTGCACACCCCAACCCCTTGAGGGGAGTAGCTGTTTTACGAAGTCTAACCGAATGTTTTCACAAAGTAGACCTCAGTTTACCGAAAATCAAAAACTTAGGGGGGAGCCTCCAACAACCCTTAAGGGACGTCTCAAGAAATAACTATTATAATAAAATAACTTATTTTAACTTAAGGCGTTTACAATTATTTAAAGCCTTCAATATGCTTTCCCAATTCCATTACGTTAAGTCTAGCAGGTTGCCCACACAGTTGAAATGTCTGGTTTCAGCGTTTTTTATATTAGCCGCTATGAGGAGATGACCCTAAAAAAGAGTGATCAATGAAGATGGCGTCAACGGTCACCGTCGAGCTGGGGATGTGGCGGACGACCACCCGCTGGTTAGTTGGAGTACCAACACCTCTCATATCCTTGGGGAAAAGGGGGATATAAAACCTTACGAAGGTACTTTCTGAACAGTATACAAAGTGACGTGTAGGCTGTGTCCACTTAAGTGTTGCGATCGTACGCCGGCTTGCAAACCAAACGTCCTAATTACAAAATAGACTAAATTCTGCGCCAAAGAAATGCGGGGTAAATGGTATTCACTGGAACTTTATGGTTTTTTACATACAATCCCTAAGGTATTTGTTTCTATTGAATATAAAATAGCTGTTTTGGGATAATAATATGATGTAAAAAATCTGGCATATTCTCATATTTAAAATAGATATTTGCGGTTTTTAAAAGTATTAAGATTACGTTTTTCTTACAAATGACCTTTTGCCTTTAGGGTATTATTTACTTTTTAAAGTAGCAGTCTTCTGGCGGATTTTGAATTATTATGCCCACTTTTTAAAAAAGTGTTAATTGATGCGATGCGGTCAGTTGAGTTTTTTTATTAATGCTTTTACTGTTAATGTAGAGGGGTTTGCTGTTTTATAAAACTAATTTTCTCAATTGGCTTTTACAGATACTTGTATGTCGTTAGTCAAACTAAAACAAAACTATTTGCTTTTCATCTTTTTATTATCATAAAAAATTTAGCTAATTATTTCCCGGTTAAATAATTTTTATTTATATTTAAGAACACACAATTTATTCAACATTATCAGTAATTATTTATAATGGCCTATAGAAAGCTCATTTTATTGCAAACATTTAGCCTTTACCTTTTTGTCATTAAATCTAAACCTTTTTTAATTAAAATGTCAAATATGGCCTAAAATATGAAACAAAAATCGCGATATTAGCCTCTTAAACTGGAATGAGAACATAAAATAAAATTTTCAAATTTCTAAAAGCTCTTATCCCGTAACAGTTAATCGCGCTGTTGTATGTTTAGAAATTTGATTATATTTATTTTCGTTTTCAAAAAAAACGGTAAAATATTACAGGGAGTAGACCAAAGGACTAACGTATAAGTGTATTGCACCTTGCACCTACCCTATGCATTCCGATTCATTGGTCCACTTTTCTCGACCTTTTTGGATATCTCGACACAGGTGGTCTGCAGACGTTGAGGCGGCCCTTCCGACCATTTCGACATTAGAACTGAGAAGGGCCTAATCATCCACGTGCTTAATTGGTACTTGCCACAATAGGGTAGAAATATTGAGCAAACTAAATTATTCCGAATTTGTTCTTCTGAAATGTGTTTTACAATTTTTTTTTCAAAACGAGTGAAACTACATTGTTAACTTCTAAATGGAAATGAGAGTTAATCGGTTGAAACCTAAGAAATAAAATTAATTATACATCCTATTTTAGCAAAGTATATACTACGTTAGTATTGTTATTTAGTAGTATTATTTTTAGCGTTTACATTTTGTACATTTACATGTTTCACAATTAGTATATTAATATTCACATTTTTTACTATACTTATACAATATTTTAGACTTATGTTTACACTAAATACCAAAATGAAGGTGAAAGGGGAGAACTCGTTCGAAAGAATAGCCGAACGAACATCCTCTGCTGAAAACCAGAGACTAAGTTTTCAATTTCAACAATACCGTTTACTACTTAATGTCTTCGAAAGAATGACCAGTTTCCCGAACTGGAGTTAAGATTTATAGGTTCTTGAGAATATTAACGCCGTGCAATTTGCAGTGCAAAATGTTTTCTTGCTCCATTAAAATAGATTTTACACTCTAATAGCATACCGTCCAAAACAGTGTAAATGTAATGGTTTAAATAATAGCAAGCTTAAGGTTAGACGAAGGAACATACGACGTTTTCGATTGCGGTCAAAACTCGCGTTTGATAGGGCCCAACTTTCACCATAAAAATAAGATAATAAAACAGCAGCCTACACTACAAGCACTGCTAAAAATCTGCTTATCAACGGTTAATAAACAGCGTATTTAGCATTCACTACTAAAAATACCTCAACTAACCATATATAAAACATCAATTAACACTTTATAAAGATTGGGCATAATTATACAAAATCCAACAGTAGACTGTTACTATAAAAAGTAAATAATGCCGTAAAGCCAATTAGGACATTTTTAAGAAAAACTAGATCCAAATACTTTTAAAACCCCAAATATCTATTAAAGACATGAGAATATGCCAAAAATTTTACATCACATTATTCTTCATAAAACAGAAATATTATATTCAATGGAAACAAATAGTGATTGTATGTAAAAAACAATTAAGTTTCATTGAAAACCAATTACACCCGCCAAATTAAATTTGGAATTTCTATGGCGCAGAATTAAGTTGATATCGTTATTGGAACGTATGGTTTGCAAACCCGCGTATGATCTTGATTTGACACTGTCTACACGTCACTACTTATAGAGTTCAAAAAGTACCTTCGTAAGGTTTTACATCCCCTTTTTCCCCAAGGAAAATTAGGTGTTTGTTCTCCGACTAACCAGCGGGTCGTCCTCCGCCACCTCCTCAGCTCGACGGTGACCGCTGACGCCATTTTCATTGTTCACTCTTTTTTAGGGTCATCTGTCCGTAATATAAACAAGACGTACGACGGTCAGAATAAATAAAATCCTTAAAATGTGTTAAATTTGTTTGAGCTATTCACAGCAACCTGTAACGCTGGTATCACAACCAATATCCACGGCCACATATAATTGTATTTACACTTATTGGTTACTTCAAGTCATACTTTGAAAGCATCGAAGGTTCATTCAATCAGTGTCACTCTTATTTTTTACTTCTGATCACACTTATTTGTTACTTCAGGTCATACGTTTTAAGCATCGCGTATTACTCCGATAAGTGCCACACTTATTTGTTACTTTGGGTCATATTAGAACGGCCTTGAAAAATGCCAGAGATAAATTCGCGTATAATCTCTATAACCACGCGTATTTCCAATGTTGGAAGTTGAGGGGGGTACGTATACGCTGCCTGAAAAACCTAACTTGGAATTAAAATTAAGCAACGTAATTTCAATTCTAGGTCATATGGAAACCACGGCTATTAAAAAATATAACTTTCATGAAAATCGGACTTCAATTAAGGAGCGTTATGTCGACTTTCAGGCGGAAATATAAAACCACGAAAATTGGGGTCCCTTAAATGACCCCGAATACCACACTTAACATTAATATTTACTGATATAACCGAAGGGATAGTTCCGCTGAATCCTAAACTATCCAATAAAATTTTCTTTAACGTTACCGGTCTTAATGTTTAACAAAATATCAACCACACAAAGCCAAACTACCAAAAACGGTAAATTGGGCAAATGCCCAACTTCTTGGGCTTCGATTTAAAAAAATTATGAAAGGCTATCAATGGCGAGATGTGTACACTCGAAAGAGTTATCATTGACTCTTCTAGCCCTAACCGTTTTATAACGGCGGCATCGGCATCGGCATCGGCACCGGCAACGGCTACACTGTACGTGAAAATAATACACACCAATCCTTAGGATTGTATGTAAAAACGCTGAAACCAGACATTTCAACTTTGTGGGCAACCTTCTAGACTTAACGTAGTAGAATTGGGAACACATATTGAATTCTTTAAATAATTGTAAACGTCTTAAAATTAGTTATAATATTATAATCGTTATTTTTAGAGGCGTCCCTTAGGTAATGTGGGAGCCCCCCCCCCCCCTAAGTTTTGGATAGTCGGTAAACTGAGGTTTAGTTTGTGACTTAGAAAATATCCGGGGAGACTTTGTAAAATCGATACTCTCCTCCCAATCCGACCAGTGATTACGTTCGTAGACCATAAAACACTAGTCTAACAAAAATTTGGTTTCTTGAAGGGTCGTATCAGGCGGAATGACTAAAAACCAAAATGTTTTTCCAGCATAAAACGATAAAACCAGCATTTAGTAATTGCGAAAGAAAAATGTGTGCATCGAGTCCCCGAGATTTCAATGAACCTTTTACCTACAGTGGTAAAATTCAATCTGGAAGGGGTTTCGTCGTTCAATATCTCGACGGACGATTTATTTTCAATTTAAAATAAAGCAATACAAAAGTCTAATTTTACAGATCCTATCCCTGGTTTGAGGTTTATTCTAGCCAATTGTTTTGCGTCTACCTTTATATTACTCTAAATATTTTAAAATTTTTGCAGTTAGTATTGCGAACCATCTGTTCCGCTTTTTATTTAATTTTAGAACACACAAATCGATGAGAAAATGAAGAAAAATATTCACTGATTATAACAATTAAAAAATAAGTTATGATGATAAAAAAATAAAAATCTTGAGACGTAGGCCTCCCGCCGAGTGAGCGGTTGTGGTCGAACAGACCATCTGGTCACTCACCGTGAATGAGATCCGTCAGACTTAAAAAATCGTTTCAATCGCTCGGGTAGATCTCTCTCGACTTGACGGCAGCGCTTTTTATTGAACGAACTATTTGGCCGCTGGACGACGCGGCGCTCAGAAGTGAGCATGCTAGCGCGTCGATCAGCCGATCTCGCTCAACGCGCCGTGAACGATCAGTGACTGAGATAACTTTTTGGCGCTCGGCTTGAGCTGGATCAGCTGAAAAAGAGAAAATAGCGTCACCTACATTGAGCACTCGCCCACTGGATCACTTAAATATAAAATTTCTCAGCGTTCATTTCGGAATTCGCTCACAATTTTTGCCCACCTCTGCTATGTTGGTTACCACTTTTCATGTACTTAATTTTTAAATGTTATGTTAGCCTTTATTAAATTACGTATAATATTACAAAATATTACAGTGTTAATTTATTAATTTAGTTTAGGCTTACAAAAAAAAACAAGTCAATTCACAAGGAAAGTCTAATCATAAGGACCCAAAGGGTTTTCTTCATTTGGCTGATGTTACAATAACCCCGTCTTCGAAATTTTATCCCTCAACTCCTAACAGTCCCGTTGTTAATATCAATAGCAATACAAAATGTAGAAGGCTATTAAATGTTATAGGATTTAAAATAATTCCTCTAATTTTACACGTTATTTTATCTTAGTTTTTCACGAACTTATTTAAACGTTGTCATTATAAGAAATGAAATAGAATATGTAGCTTTTGCAAAACTTAACAAGGAATGGTCAAAATCTACAATTGATAAAGCAGTGATCCGGGCTCTACTTAAGAAACGTACCCTTATAGAACTTCCTTTCTGCAAGCTCAAAATGACTTTATACTCTCATAGTTTATCGAAAAATAGCCGTATTTTAATAACATAAAATATCTAAGTTTTTCTATATAACAGTAATTATTACCCGAGGGGCAGGTCACTTCCTTGATTAACGACGCACCTCTCGAAACATTAAATCTGATTTTATCATGAATATTTTGGTACAATTCAATTAATATCACGATATTGTTGATAAAATTTAATTAAATCCTGATTTTGTTGATTAAATCACGTTTAATCATGATTAGTATGTTTAGATCTGATTAAATCATGATTAAATGATAAAATCTGATTAAAATGATTAAATCGCGATTGGCAATTAGAACGAGAATCAGAATAATTATATTGGTGATTGGAATGATCATAATTAGAACAAGCGGATAAGAACTATTTAATATGTGATTATAATTATTATTTTGTATTAACCGCGCTCAATTTACTGCCGACGTTTATCGCGATCTCGTATCTCTCCCCCCCCCCACGATTTGTCACTCGGATTAAATGATTACGTAAAATGTTTCCTTAAATCACTCAAGAAATGTGATAGTAAAAAATTCAAAAGAAACAAAAGTTGCAAAGCTGTGATGTTTTCTGATGTTTTAAATAAATTGTAGTGTTATTTTTCCAATCATTTCAATCAAACACAATTGCGATAGAACTATCAACATTCATAATTAATATTAAATTATCGTACTTTAGTTTTTATTTTACTTATAAAATCTCGATTCGACCGATTGTATTGATTAAATCGTGATAAGATCCTGACTAATTTGATCTGTTTAAATCTCGTTTAAATCGTGATAAGATTTTTTAATCTTGATTACCCAGATTTAATTATTTTACTATGATTAAGACGCACTCAAAATGGAAGTGACTTGCCCCTCGTTACTAAAATACAAATTTTTTATTTTCTTTTTAGTTCCCCTATGAATTAATATCAGCTTTGAGAATAATTAAATTTAAAAACTTCAACATAAATATTGCCTTTTCCATCTTCGGATTTCAGGTCGCATTTTAGGGTTCTTATCGGATTTCTTTATTTCATTTGGGATTTGGTTTATTTACGAATTAAAGTTATATTCCCAGTATTTTGTTAAGAATTGAAACAATTTGTTTATTAATTTGTTATTATACTTATTCTGTTTAAGGAGAGTTTTCCGACGATTGTGCAATGAATGACCAAAAAATATTTATCAAACATACGTATCGTATCGGTTGGGATACTGAGTACGCTCTATGAAATATTCCTACCCTTGCTCAAAAATACTAATTCACCAAGGCGGGTGAAGATGCCGACACTATGCGAGTCGTGACCTTTTAGTGCAGCGAATTAAATCAGAGAAAGGGGGGTTACATAGAACGGAAAACAGTAAGGGGGAAGATTCGAATTCAGAATGGAAACCCTTTGTTTCAAATCAATGACAAAATCTTTATTTAACACTTTTTTTTATAAAAACACTAGATACAAAATTAACGAAATGGGCGAATTGTTAACTATCCTTTTGATAGCGAGGGGAATAAATCAATTTTACTCTCGCGATGGTTAAGCCACCCTGAATAAATAGTTATTTTAATAATTTAAAATAATCGAGGGGGGGAATGAGCTCTCAATCTCAAGGGGACCAGTCTTTAACCGTTCCTCGAACAATAACGGGGGCTTAAACCTTTTCCTTTGAATTGTCTCTTCGTTTCACTGGCTATTTCAAATTTTGACACTGGGTACTCAAGGGGGTTGGGGGCGTGAGATTTACGGTAAATTTTCGTGGCTTCTTAACATTATATTTCGGGAATTAATACTAAAGGAGGTTTAATTAATGGGTTTTATATATGCACCGAAGGTGATTATAAGAACGGGGATAAAGGGGCGCGGGTCCGGCCCCCAGCGCTCGAAACCAGTGCGCCAATGTGTAGTCTTTGGGCAATTTTTAATTTACTTTATAAATAATTCTTTAAGGACATAAATTTTTGCACCTTTGGAATCTCCTGAAAAAGTACTTTAAAGGGGTCGGGAAAGTGGAACAAAGGGAGTGGCGGGGCTATTGTTCCAATTTACCGTTTTCGGCAACTTTAGTTTGTTTTGCAATGAAGTAATATTTCGCCAATTTTAATAACTTTTGTCAGAGCCTGTTCACATGTTTATGCCACCACAGGTTTCGTGTTTCCATAATACAGATTTCGACCGCCAGAAATTTAAATAGGTACAACACCTAAACTAAAAGTCATTTGTGAGAGTAATAACATCTAATGAGGTTCACTTTTGGACCATGGTCCTTAAAACGTTAATGACTTAAATAATTCCTTCGAGCGTCATTTTCGTAAACGCGAAAGACATTAGCTCAGATCCAGTTGTATATTGTGGCAATTTATATCGTACGAAAGGGTTCACTTCTACAGCGATCAATTTGAG
This sequence comes from Leiobunum rupestre, assembly GCF_980474605.1. Taxonomy (NCBI): domain Eukaryota; kingdom Metazoa; phylum Arthropoda; class Arachnida; order Opiliones; family Sclerosomatidae; genus Leiobunum; species Leiobunum rupestre. The sequence goes on along the minus strand of NC_143392.1, from coordinate 55,732,477 downwards.
GCGTTTATGACACGATACGTTTCTTAATTACTTAAAATTTAAAAATATCATATAATACGCTTTTCAAAATAAAGATCAATGTAATCCTGATTTGATATCATAAGGTTCTAGTTCGAAACGCAGTTTCCGTAACTTGGAGCTTGCATGGCAATATCCAAACGTAAGGAGTTGATCTTATATGCACTTTTGGAGACAACTAATAGCACGTTCACTGTTTGACACTCGTGGCGCTTATGATACTGCAGAGCACACTTGATGGATTAGATTCATCATGGCACGGTACATTTCACGTTGAACCTTTTATAGAAACGACAGGCGTTATGATTTTCGGATAATTCGTATAAATTATGATATGTTACTATGCCTTTATCTAAGATTTATTTGCATACATATCTTAAAATTAAATATTATAAATACCTTTTAAATCTTTGCTTATATTTGGCATTGTTTAAGGATTAAGAGCCCAACAGGCTATTTTGTCATCTGCAAATTATATTTTTGTTCGTACTCGCGTTAATAGCTTTTAAAGCCATTAATTGCTCACCGAGAAGACCGTAGAGGCAATCACATTTTGGTGGTGATTATTTGTTTATATTTGGAATTCGTGATAGGAAAATGTTTTTATGGTTCCATCCATAGGGTTGCTATTTAAGGCGAAAAAAATTAAAAATTAAACTTTTTAAAAACGGATTTTATTTTAATGAGAAAGTGTTTTAAAGAATATTTACCTAGACTTGATGGGCCACTCTCTCACCAATTAACATAAATTCTAAATTTTAGCAGTGGTTATTTTACTGGTCATAGTTTACAATTGTCTCGGCAAAGTTAATTAAGGTAAATCACAGTTTTTAATTTTAACTTACAAAGAGAAAACAAGGATGAGAAGGTTAAAACCTTTTCAGATGCCATGGAAACTCTTAAGCGCATAGCAGTTTTTCCGTTGACAATTGTAAAAGCAACACGAATGGCTAATAAATTTATTGAAAATCATTTAAAATTACTTTGTAAAGAGCTTAACTACGCGTTAGAATAACACCACTGCGAGTCAATGTAAATGATAACAAGAAATAAATAAATATATGCAGCTTCTTAACAACTTTTAATTAATTATTATTATTTATTTTTAAGAAATGGTCGTTTTTCAGAACTTCTTAAGCAGTCTGAAAAGTCATTTCTTTAGGAAAAAAATTGTTCATTCAAAAATCAAATATTTAAGATACAAAGATATTTTTTAAATATTTTTGGAATAATTTTTAGAAACAATTTTAAATTGTTAAATGAATTTTACGAAATATTTAATTTTTCGGTTTCCCTCCATTTTGAAACAGGATACGCATATTGATCATTAACAAATGTAAGCATTTAAATTATTTTTTAACCTGTTATTGTACACGAATTGTACATGAGGGCTTTTGTTTAAAATTTAAAAAAAATTGAACGTTCAATTGATTTGTATCAATTATTTTTGACCAAACTATATATTAATTTAAGGTCTTATAAAAAATTAATGTGTGCACACGTTTTCAATAGAATTTTGGTAATAAAAATAATCATAATGGTGACAGAGTAAATTTAAAAATATTAAATACAAATAACAAACCAGAGCTATAGAACGGAATGGTAATAAGTGAAGGGTGGCGGACAAAGCCTTATGGATTTTACTATTTCTTTCAAGTTTTCTCTGGGCGTTTCATGGAGAATGATTAATAGAAACGGAAAATTAAATTTTAGGATGAAAGTAATAAGAAATATTTTGTCCAGGGTTTCCTTAATATCCACCAAAGTTAAAAATTAATTACTTGCGTTTTGCCAAAAAACGTATCCCTAAAATTGTCATTTTCTTCATTGATAATAACAGTTTAAATGGATAAAAATTTAAAACTGATATTAACGCTTGTAAGTTTTCAGAAAAGAGAGAAATGAAAAGGCAATTATTTTCGAACCTTTCTAAACCATGTAATATATCTCTTTGGTTTAAATATTATTTTAAAAATTATTCTGAAATTAAAATTTTTCTTCGATATCCGTTCTTTTGGAGATCCTGAACGAATAAGGTTCAAGGAGTTTTCCCCCGAGCTCTTCGGTTTCCCCTTCCATAAAAACTTGTTGATGTTAACGGTAGTAGGTCGTGTAGGGAGCTGTTGGCTCAGGTGGCATGAAGTTCTGGCCATCACCCTCCTACGCATTGTAACTCGGTCGCCTGAATTAATAGCTTTAAAAGTCGCCTGATGACTTAGGCCTAAGGTGGTGCCTTGGGTATTAGCCAAGCTGATTATTATTATTATTATTAATCTAACATTTACCAGAAACCAAATTAATTGAGCTTCAATTGGGAATGGAAATAGCCCCGAATTAAAGGTCGCGGAATACATTAAGCAACGCAGGCAAGAATTCCTTTACCCTTTTTATTATCATAAAATAAAATTAAAAGAAGAACGAATAAATAACGATCTTTTAGTTTTGATATATTAATAATGTCACTAAATGTCACTTTTGGAGCAATTGTCTTAAAAATTCTTAAAATAAAAGTATTTTTTGATTACTATAGCTATCAGTTAACGGATAATCAGGAAACATTTCCCTTTTGAGCTGATTCCCAACGATAAAAATCCGAATTATTCTTAAGGAAATGTTATTTGAACCCCAAATTGCTTTTATGTGTAAAAAATTACAGGTATGCTATAGTCACCTTGAAAAATGGATCTAGGACATAATCCCCCCCAGTAAGAGGAAAAATCCCCCCAGTAAGAGGAAAAATCCCCCCAGTAAGAGGAAAAATCCCCCCAAGTAAGAGGAAAAATCCCCCCAAGTAAGAGGAAAAATCCCCCCAAGTTAGAGGGAAAATCCCCCCAAGTAAGAGAAAAAATCCCCCAAGTAAGAGGAAAAATCCCCCCAAGTAAGAGGAAAAATCCCCCCAAGTAATAGGAAATATCCCCCCAAGTTAGAGGAAATATCCCCCCAAGCAAGAGGAAAAATCCCCCCAAGTAAGAGAAAAAATCCCCCAAGTAAGAGGAAAAATCCCCCCAAGTAAGAGGAAAAATCCCCCCAAGTTAGAGGAAATATCCCCCCAAGTTAGAGGAAATATCCCCCCAAGCAAGAGGAAATATCCCCCCAAGTAAGAGACAAAATTCCCCCCAGGGACAAAATTTCTATTAAAATGTTTGCCTATTTTTTAAATTTAAATTTGATTAATATTTTAATGCAATAATTTTATTTCAAAGCCACCACAACCAATTGTACTTTTCACACAATAGTTTCAATTTATTTTGTTTATCACGTGATTTTTTCAATACTTTTAAACCAACATTATTGCCATAAGTGAAATTTGCTTAAGTATTTTCTACTAAGCCGACACTTAACCTTAACCCCTCAATTAGACTCCGAATATTTAATTTTCCCCCGTTGACTAAGTTAGAAAAGTTATTATTCCACGATTCTGAAATTTTGTTCGTTCTTTTCCCCCCGTTTAATGTACATGAACCCCTCGTCATTTTCACTCAACTTCATCAAGCATTCGGGAATTGCGAAAATAAAAATTATCCCACCATTCTTATACTCGATGTCGTATAAAAGAAATGGCTTAGGTTCAACATCCAAGTCTCCAACATATTATCTTCATTCCCCATCAATTTTTAAATCCGAAGTTATTTTGGGTACAGATTGATATTTCGAGGCTTTAGCTCGGCGAATAGTTTTTTTCGTCGCTTCTTCTGATGGCAATAGAGGTTTCAGACATCCTGGTACTTTGGAAACAGCTTAAGCATATATCCTCAACGTATTCTGCGGCGGAATGACACTCCTCTCTTTCACCGCTGTTTGAAACTTCAATACATCGTTGTCAGTTTCATTGGGCAAGTGCTTGTGATTGGTCGATCTAACTAGAGTTTTTATAATTTCATCAATCTTTATACTACCACTGCAACCTAGTTATCCACTCACGCATTCTCATTTAATTAACTGTGACCTCAAAACCTTTTGCTTAACATACACAAACTTGTTTAGTATTATTTTCTTCCCGCCCTTATTCGTCAAAATCACCTCCATAACTGAAAAAAACAACAACTGCGAAAATTTTGCTTTTATAGGGATAAAAACCAGGGTACGATTGAAATTCGAACAAATTTACCTAGCCCTGTCTGAAATATCAAATTTAATTGCGAGTATTTTGTCCGAAAAGTCCATTTTAATGGGGGGATTTTGTACGAAACGTCAATTTTAATGGGGGGATTTTGTCCGAATACTTAATTTCAATGGGGGGGATTTTGTCCGCAAAACGGAAATTAGGGGGACTTTGTCCGGGGGGATTATGTCCCAGGGGGATAATGTCCGTATTCCATGAAAAATATCCAAATGAAATTCAAATCTACCGTCAAACTGATATTAATAGTCCGTGAGCCAGGAGAGTGGTTGGTTTCATCTGGCCAGGCAAACTGTTAATGTTATTTTCTGAAAGGTCTACCACTGTGGAGTATGGGAAAAATTGGTGGAGGGTCCCAAAATGCGCCTACCTTTGAAAGCTTATAGCTCTGCACCCGCTCATTGTCATTACTTGTATTATGGCTCGTTTGAAATATTGAATCTTCACAAAATATCAAATCTCAGTAAATGGTATAGCATATCTGGCTGAAAACCTCAATATATTAAATGAGGAAAAAACAAGCATGCCCAATCAGTGTATATAAAGAAGGTATAAATAATGTTGCTTTTTAGTATTGTTAAAACTCAGAAAAAGGTCTAATTTTTGTCGTCGCGTACTTATTTTACCAAAAAATTTAAGTTTACTGTTAAATTATGGCGAAGGTCGATCCTGATAAGCACAGAACTTAAATACAAAGATCTTTTTTTATGAAGAATGGAGAAAAAGGAAATAAATGTTGAGGATAATTTTGCACTTTATGTAAAGAAGACTCGGCTTTAAAGGATCTCTGTAAACCTCGAAACGAAGAGCCGTGGAAATCACTACTAAAGGCTGCACAATAACGAACTCGTTCTAAATCATACAGATTTCTTGGGTGTGCCCGATATTTACTACTATTCAGCATGTACAAAGAAAAAAATTTACTAATAAGAAAACGATAGAGAAATTTAAATACAAACGAAAATGCAGAACAAGAGAGTGCATGATCTAGGCCACAATGAGAAGGTCCTTCAACTTCTAGAACTCTTGAGAAAGTATTTTTTTGGTAGTAAGGTATCTACGAATGCTATAGCCACGAGCACCAGAGAAGCTCTCACGAAATCTGCTGATTTGAGATCAAATATTAAAGTAAGGGTAATTGCCGTAAAAAAGATGGATTCTAAACTAATGTTAATTACGTCACGCAAACTTTTAGCCGCTGAGGCTCACTATCAAAGTTCATGTTACAAGAATTATACAAGGGAAGATCTGAATGATACTAGTGGAGATCTGTATGGTACCAGCGATACAAAATTATGATACTGAGCTTGACTACTCTTACAAAGTCTACGAAGCATATTCACAACTTAACGAATATATCCGCAATCACTTACTCCTCAATCCCAGTAGTATTCCAGTTACTAAAAGTACCTTTATTAGATAGAATGAAAGAGTTAATACAATGTGTTTATGTAAATTCATTATTTATAAATATACAAGTTAATCGAAACTATAAAAACGCGAAAGAGTTAATTGACTGAAGAACTGGGGAAAAAATAAAGCTTAGTTCTTTATCCATTGCTTTGATCTTTTTACTTGTTCGTGTTTTTATAGTTTATATTCTTGACCATTGGTGGAAGTTTGTTTTTCAACAGTTAATAAATTAGTATTGAGCATATGATATTTTTTCGGGTACTAAAGTTAAATTTGATTCATTTAACCCAAGTTTGCATATCACAAATGCTATTTATATTCAGGTACTAAGTTTAAAAAATATTCACATACCCCAAATTTCAACTGAAGTCGAAAATACCTCATTTGCTTTTTGAGATATGGCAAGCCATGATTATGGTAAAATGTTAGAAACATATCAAAATTAATAAGCTGGCCTAAAGAATTTTCAGCCCCAATGTCAACTAGTAAGTGGGACCATTTAAGGCATGTTAAAGCCATTTGACCTTGAACTTGGTAGTAAAATACATGCTTTCGTTCTAAAAATGTTTCGCCATTTTTATGTTTTTTTCTAAAATTTACACCTAGATTCTTTCTTCTCATTCCCTTTTCTTTGCATTTTGCAAGTGTTTTAATTTCTAGAATGCCAAAACCATTATTCTCCTGAAAAACCAATCTATCAGGAGAAGCACCTAACATAGGTAGCATAGGATTGATACACAGGCCAACGGAGAAGGTTTTAACGCCCTCGCAAATATATTGGTAATTTAAAGCAGCAATGTCTTCATTTTGCAAACCTTCTTGTATATACTTCATGCGAGACAAATCAACACCGTTTAAAATCAGTTTTAATAATGCTGCATTCACTTGTTTTTGTCGGTTACATATGGCTCGAAATTTGGATGCAGTTATTCTGTATTTCCTTGCATTCTTCCAAAGAAGGCAATTAGTCTGCTCCCTTGTTTTGACTTCAAGGCTAATAGAGGCATCTAATGTTAATTTCAATATATCGGGATTTTTTGCTTTAGATAGAATAATCAGGTGGTTTAAGTGATCTGGAATTTCTAGCACTGCTACTGGAAGGAAGATTCTAATGGACAATTTTTTTTCAAATGGTAAGCTCAGGTTGGTACATGTTTGAGTATAATTTCCAGTATTAGAAGATGGTAGTTTAGTGGGTTTTAAATATTCCCTTCTTGTGTAAGACAAAAATGGCGGCGTATCCCATCATTCAATCTGTCAGTACAATTGTTTTCCATTTCTCACATTATTTTCATCCTCAGGCTTTCGTGCGCCATCCAAAGCCGAATATTGTGCTTGGTTTTTTTTTGTCTTGTTTTGAGATCTTCGCTGCATTTACCAACGGTGTGCTTCACGAAATCCAAATCACAAAAAAAATGTATGTTTCCTGATTTCACTTGAAGCGCTCCACATCCTAGCTTTATCAGTGCATGCGAACTCGTCAGGAACAAACGTCTTCGCTTCCCTTTAGAAATCCAAAATGTACCCCAGGACTAAGCCATCGTGTTAACAAACAGCTCAGCTTCTAGCTTTGTACCCACACCAAGCATTTTCAACCATCCCATTTTCCATATCCATTTGAAAGCAGCTTTATATTTGGTAGTTCTAGTGAAAGAAGCTTCAAAGATACATTTAAAAAATATATTGTTCGATGACTGTTCGATTTTGTATCGTTAACCTAATAATACTTGACTTACTTTACTGGCCTTGAATCTACGGTATCCAAGAGTAAGGTGATTTTTGGCATTCTAGTTACGTTGAAGTAAAGTAATTTTAGATTCGTTAAAAGATGTAGGAACTATTTTTAACTGTTTACTCCAGATTCCTTTTGACAAATTGCATTTCTAATTGATAGCTTTCGTTTTATGCTTCACGGAAGCCGTAAAGATATAAAATTTAAAATAATAATTCAGCATTTTTAAATACAATACATTAAATGCTTAGCTTCTTAATATATTACCGCATTCTTACTTTTTGAATTATTTTGCTAGTTCGAGTTCGATGGTGCAGGTACTTTATTAATATTGACTTAATTGACTAATTATTTCATTTAATTGGATATTTTAAGTTTAAATTGTTTGTTTACTCTTTTACACTAACATAACGTGTTTCTTTGCTGTCACACGGCCAACTCAACTAAATCAGTTGGCCGTACCTTGGATGTCACGTGGTTTTGTTTTCCCATTTTAACAAGTTGAACAAGAACTTAAATACTTTATGATATCGCAACTCTTTATAAATTAATACCATGGTTTGGAAAACGCTTTGATTAGAAATGATTGGCTCTCGGTTTTTTGGGTAAAAATACTTTTGATATAACGAACTAATGCTGTTGGTATTTTCAGTTAAATTGGAGATCGTAGTTTTCAATTCCTGCCTAAGAGAAATTTCTTTCTTTCAATTTGGTCAAAATCAGATTAGTTATATGAAGTATGAATACGTCGGAAAACACTGAAATTAAGCACTGTAATTTGAAGCTTATGAAACTTTATAAGGTAAGATGCAAAAATATTTATTTCTCAGTTGAACCTGTTCTGTGTCTCTGGGCATTGGTGTCGCAACTTACAGGGTTGAGTGTGAAATGCAAAGAGTGTCCCCCTCAAAGAGCTTAGGTTTTAGTATTTTTTAGAAATTAATCTTGTAACACAATTTTTCTGGCTTTTTTAAAATGTTTCCATTTTTAATAGCTTGGATGTAGCGTTGGGCTTAAATGTTTTGGAAGTTTTGGCCGTTTAAAACGTTCAGACTATTTAATCGTTTTCAATCAAGTCGGCTTTTGCAGTTTATACTTTTATATTTATATTGTGGTGTATTCAGCCCACAATGTAAAATTATATTTTACAGTTCCATTCGTGTCTCTCTTGTTTTTCATAAAAAATTTCAATTTGCAAACTATGATATCTGAGGGGTATATAATTGAAAATACCAATAATAGGGAAAGTTTGCAAAAACCTTGCGAAAAATAGTTTATTTTGCAAACTATGATATCTGAGATAAATAGAATTGAAAATATTTATATCTGATAAAATTTTGCAAAATTATTGAGCAAAGTAGTATCTGATCTGCTAACTATTGGCTATTTCTGAAAAAAACAAAACTTGCATAAAGTTTGCAAAAATGTTTGCATGCTAAAATTAGTATCAGCCCTTAAAATACACAAAGGCAGCTTCCATCATTTGATCAAAAGAAAAATTTCAAATACTTAAAATTTAAGAGTCGCATACTAAGCTTTAGCACAAAGTTAAGTTAAGAATTTCGATTGTTAGTAATATTTGTTATTTTTTCTTGATCTGTTTTAAATGTAAAAAATACGTACACAAAGGTTTTTTTATTCAGCTAGTGACACACAGTAAACGCAAACGCTTCTTACACTCGTAGTATAAATTTCGCAAGCGCGGTCAAAAATTAAGTGAATTTCATTAAAAAATCTTTAAGAGTATTTTAAAATATAAAATTTGATTTGATTTTTTACTACTGAATCTCTAGGAAGGAGTTTCTTTTCACGGACTTGATATGAAAGAGAAACCTTCGGAAACATTGATGCTTTACGTGTTCTTGAATTTAAGAAACGCCACGTAAATATTTTTGTAAAATTGAAATAATTCGTGTCGAGTACATTTAGTCGGACATCAAAAGAAAGAAGAAAACGTTGTTTACCAGGGATGATCTTTGAATTCGATGTTATAACACACGCGTTAAACTTTCCTTGTTAAGTGTAGTTGTCTGAGTTTTCAGAGATAAAAGAGTTATCCATTTGAAACTTCCAAAAATAGTTTGAGGAAAGTAGCTTAATGAGCACCCTGTTCGAAAAAACGCGAAAAGGTTAACTTTATTTATATGTTTTGAATTATTAGATCGATTTGAGTATTAGATTTATTCGAGTATTTGTAATCGATCATTTACTGATTATTTTTTATATTTAGTGATGTTTCTTGTGTAATTTTCAGCGTGACAGTAGATTAGATTATTAATGAACTAAGGAATTTCAAATCATTAAACGAAAAGCTAACTCAATTTTACGCATATACGCATTTAGTATACTTATCTTTTCGCCCTTCAAACCTAAAACTACTTATTTTCTCTTCTTACCATTAACGAGAATGTGATAAAATATTGAGAAAGGAGATGTCGATTAAAAGCTAAAGCCACAAAGTAAAACATTTCTGTACAAAACTTCTAATAATTACGACAACCAGAACAAAAAAGATCTGAATAATTTACAAGTATATTTTGTCAAAATTAAATGAAGTTCACTAAAATTAAATGTTACGCGTATCTTTTGAGCATGTTGATTTTAATATATCCTTGTCTTATGTTTATTTGGAAAAAACGTCATTAATTAAAGTGATGATGCACATGTAGGTAAATAATCTAATCGTTATACATGCCCCAAAATCTCAATTTAAAATCATGCGTCTACTTGTTATTATCTTAACAATAAAATCACAACAATCATCTTCGATATTGAATGTCTCTGGTAAAACATACAACTGCTGGGAAACAATTATATAAAAAAAAAGAAATACCACCTGTTTTAATTGGGTAAATACAATAGGCTCGCAGATAATTAACTCTCCAAAATAAGCCAATTGTGAATTTAAGCATTGCTTATAACTATATTTCTACAATATATATCTAAGGGTAGACTATGACCATAATTTTTGTTCAAATTCTGTAAATTGACAAATAACATATATTCCAGTAGAGAGTAACTAAAACTTAGCACTTTTATTTCCAAGATGGCCGCCAAGATGGCCGACAAAACAACCCCCCCCCCCACCCCCAAAAACAAAAAGTCCTTGGAAAAATCGAAAATATTTTTGTTTTCAAATTTCACCTTGAAAATAATCTTTGACCTCGAGGCCTGACATCTGTCAACAACCACTAAGCCTCGGTCTATCAAATCAACAAGTTTGGTCACGATCGGACAAGGTCGAACCGAGATATCGGCGGTAATATGTGACCCCACCAAATACTTACGTTAATTTACTTTTGGTGTCATTTTTTCGTTTTTTCGTTTTTCGCCGTTTAAAATGCTAATTAGTTATTTGCGAGATGGGGAAACGAATTCGCGACCTTCGCTTTATACCCTTGGCGGTTTTGGCCCCACCCAAAATACTTTAAATAATTAAACTAATATATAAATAAGTTTTTCATTTTTCGCAAATATTTTATTATTTTAAAAAACAATGCTATTTTAAGTAATCAAAAAAAACACAATTAGTTATTATAATATTTAATAACTATGATATTTCAATATATTTTTTATACACTTAACAACATATGAAACACTAACAATAAAACTAAAAGCTAACAAATTAAATTAATAATAAAGAATTAAAGAAGGTTGTATAAATAATTTGAAGGCTGAAAAATATAAAAACAAATGTTAAAAAATATTTTAAGTGTATAATTAAAAATAATTATAATTACATCAATTCGTAGAAGGTATTTTTCCTCTTCGGTACAAAACGAGATGTCGGGTTGGAAATTCAGGCTAGAATTTATAAATATAAATAAATTAACCTATTAAAAATGAATATATCTAAAAAATATTTACCACAAGAATTCTTTTTGTTGCTCTATCATCGCACGAATAAAACACTGGTTTTGGTCTTAATCGCTTCGGAAGTATACAGTTCGAGAATGTCTGAATTAAAACAGATCGAATGTTGTTCAATGCCAACATGTTGAATTTGATCTAACATACGAAGTTCAGACTTTAAATTCTTGTGATTCCATCGCGAAATTTGACGAGTATTACAAAGAATAAACATTCTTACTACTCGAAGAGAAACAATTTTAAAGATCGCGGCAAAGAAAGTACAGGCTTTAGATGTAATTCACCAGACATCTTGAGTCTAGATTTCTCCTGGTAAAATCCTTTACATTGAGATTTTATAGTTTAAGCCCGACTTTTATTTAAAAATTTAAAAAATATTGTCTTTGGGAATAATTATTAATTTTTAATACAACGAAGGTTAACTAATTATCACTATCCTTCTTAAACATGTTTTTTATAAATTAATAAAAACAATTATATTCAATTTTTTAAAAAAAACAACCTAGTACAAAATGTACTTAGACATTTTTCAGTTAATATACTAATCAATTACAAAAACAAACATAAAACATTAAAGTTTAACAGATATTAGTATAAAAAAGTACATAGAATACATGAAAAAGAACCAGAAAAAAACCAGAAAGAATAATAAATAATCAATGGTTCGTTTGTTATGAGCGGTAGGATCAAGGTTATATAGCGAAAGAGATGAAGAAACAAAAAAGATAGCGCAAGAGATGAAGAAACAAAATAAATAATAATAATAATAGAAAAACATTAAATCTAGTACAAAATGTACTAATAAAATTGCTTGAAAATGCGTTGGATAAAAAAGATGAAAAACAAAGGATTTTTTAATATAGAGAAAAAAGAACTTTACACCAATCCCAACATTAAATTAATAAAGCTAGTTAAAAAAGAAAAAGTAGATTATGAAATATTAAAAACAACCTCCACCGCCTGAATTAAATTAATAAAGCTAGTTGATTTGGAAAACATATTTAAACACTTAAACTTTCTAAAATAAAAACATTTAAAATAAAAAATATAAAACATTTTAAAAATTAAAACCTTTCACCAAAATAAACAAATTAAAAAATAAAAACACAAAAAAGTCTTTAAATAAAAAAATTAAAATTTTATAAGGTTTGAGTCCTATTTCAAAAAAATAAATAGTTTTAGTTTTTTTAAAAAATAAATAAATTTTTGTAATTACCTTGAGTCGCAGTTGGAAAAGTTGCCGACGATCGTTTAAATTTTGATTCGGTCGAGATAATTTGCAACTAAATAAAAATATTTATTTTAATTATTGTAATTATTTTTTTAAAATTAGTATTCCTTACTCTAAAGTTGTAACTATTTTAACTTCTTGTCGATCCAAATCATTAATAAAAAATAGAACGATCATGCCTAATTCTAAACGGATGTTATATCTCGTTAGGCGAAAGTCAGTTGTAATAGATAAATGTTTTTTTCGGAAAAAGGAAACTTGTTGTAATTGAAAGAGTATTAAAAGGTCACGTTGAAGGCTCCTACGATTTTTGTGTTGACGGAACCATGGGATCTTATTTAAATTTTTATATAGGCGCATATGTTTTCCAATTAGGCGTAAAATTTCGTAAGAAAACCAGCCTTCAAGAGAGGATTGAGTGTGGAACAATAAGCCGTCAAACTCAAAAGCCTCGTGGGGACAGACAAAATTAACAGAATGAACGTCAAATAGACAAGAATTGTTATTGATTCTTCTAGAAAAAACCGAAGCGAAAACAGCTGGCGATAATTTGAAAGAATTTTTTATAAAGGGACAGGCAAAAACAATTTTTTTAAAGGGTTCTATTAATGCTTTACACTCAAGAAAGACAGTTCTCATACAGTAATTTTCAACTCTAATTGAAATATCGTTAATTTTAAAAAGGTTATAATTCCTAACTTTACGTAAAGCTAAATATTTTAGTGAAAAAGGGTTAATAGCGAGAGGATGAGTAATCTTACCAGAAACAGTCAAAACTTCGCGAGAGCCCATGGTTTATAAAAGGTACACGGTGAAAGACAGTCTTTTTATAAGAAAAATTTCAGAATATTTAATTTTTACATCCTGATTTTAACCTGTTTTAAAATCAAGTCAAAAGACAATTTTTTATCAAATACACCCTGCAGAAATATAATTTTATCCATTCGTTTAAATTTTATACCTCGCAGAAATATATTTCTTCCCATAGAATTTTAAAACATCTAACCCTGTAATTACCAAAATTCTTACATCCATAATCGATTTTTAAAGCAAAATAATATTAAAACTCTTAGGGCGTTGTCTTTTTTGTCACGAAAATTAAATATAAAGTCCTTCAAAAAAATAATTAATAATTTTATATTTTTATACATGTCTACATATTTAAATTGTTATTCACAAACAATTTTAAATACCATTTACATACTGATAAATTATAACTAGGTTCTATCCTTGTAGTATTAATCACTTTAATATTCAAGGTTTTATATTTTGAAAAAAATTAATGAAAAATACATTTGGTATAAAAGGGCAAAATTTTCTATTGAATCATAACAGGCTAAAATGGCTTCCACAAGTAATAGTCAAATCTCCGAGAGTCAGGTAGTTTCAGTTTTCGATAGTCCTGAACAGGAGATGTTATTAGAGTCTGACGAATCGGATGGGGACTATATTCAAGAGGTTCGTCGCATGTCAAACATCGAACAAGTTGGAATCGAACAATCAGTGAAAGTCAAGAAAGGGGGAGTGTCTTACGAAACTAAAACTCCGAGAAAAAAAGCGAGCGACAAGGGATTATATCTAGATATCCAGATATATTCATATAAAAACATCAAACATCTTCCCCAAGATGAACTCTGGAAGGGTGATTATAAGAGGGTGAAATTCTTAGCTAACACCCTATCCATGGATGTTATTCGAATAATAAACTCAACAAACAGGCTGAAAAAATTAATTGAGCAGACGGAAGGAAAAATTGTTGTTCCACCCACGAAGGCAAGTTAAACTCATTAATTAATTATTCGTAATAGTAATTAGAATAATATTTTAGACCTGGAAACGAAATTAGAACATGGAAGACTCGAGTGATTACGATTCGGACTCTCAATTAGACTTTTCATCGTTAAACAGTTTTAATTATAAAAAGTTTTATAAAATTAAAAAATTAAGCCCTAGAAATTCAAAAAAGTGGAAATGTAAACAACTGGACATTGACCTAGAACTAATATACTTAAACGAAATCCCCACACATTTATTTTTTACAGTATTTGAAAAGATTCTGTCCAAAATTATCAAATACGTAAGACAAGAAGCACCCGGTTTCGATTTCCTCAGATTTGCAATTCAATCGGAAAATTTAGAACATCCAATTAACATTAAATTTATTAAAATTGATCAGTTAACTGTTTCGCGAATATTTAACCATATAGCTCGCGTTGCTCAATCAAAAAAGATTTCTTACTAGATGGAGAAATTAAATTTAGTATAATTCTTTTGAAATCCCCACAGAAAATGGGAAAAAAATTTTTATCTCTAAAAAATAGAGATATTATCGATCTTGATGCTTTTTTAAAAACTAAAGCCAATTTTTACTATATCAATAATATCGATAATTTGTGCGTAGCAAGAGCCCTTACAGTAGGAATAAAACTCTGTGAAATTGCCGAGTACAAAAAGAATAAACTTCCATTAACAACCGTTCTTAAAGAATATCGAACCTTAACACTCTTTCGTAGTAAATTACAAACTAAAGCCGCTAAGAAATTACACGATGATGTAGGAATTGCTCGAGGCGCTGTAGAAATTGGTGATATAGCTAAATTTCAATCATATTTAGCCCCAAAGTATCAGATAATAATATTTAACGCCACGGAAAATTTTCAAATTTATTTCAAGGGTTTTCCCCCTGCCGAACACAAAATTCTACTTGTAAAAATTGGCACGCACGTTCATTTAGCTAAAAATCTACATTCCATTTGGGGCGGTGTAGCTTCATGTTTAAATTGCGAAAAAAAAATTTATTCCACCACACATAGAAACAAGCACCACTGTTTTGACACTAGAAATATTAAATGTAAAAGATGTTTAGGTCGAGAATTTCACGAAATTTTAGAAATTCCTTTAATTCGTTGTAAACTTTGTAATAGATATTTAAAACAAGGGGAATGTTATAGTTTTCACCTAAAAAATGAAACTTGCAAGCTTTTCCACAGATGCGAAAAATGCTGTGTTCAATTTGAAACTTCAAAAACTCACAAATGTGAAACAGCTTGCGAATCTTGTAAAATCGATCATCCTCCAAACCAACATTATGTTAAACAGTCGACATTTAAAAAAGAACCACGATCCTATGTATATTTCGATATTGAAACCATAATCGAGAATAATGTGCATAAACCCATGCTCTTAGTGGCCCAAAGTGAAATTTTAAATCAGCCTGTGGAAACCACGGTTTTTGAAGGACAATATTGTGTAAATAACTTTCTCAATTTTTTGTTTCAACATGAAACTATTTTACTTACTGATGGGAAACGAAAGCGAAAAACAATTAGGCCGAAATTTACCAACCTCATCGTAATGGCCCATAATCTAAGATCTTTCGACGGAATGTTTATTATTTCTAAATTAATTAATCATGTCATTCCCGAGGTTATTTACGATGGAGCCAAGATACTCACTATTTATATTAAAGGGGTAGACATTCGTTTTGTAGATTCTTTGAACTATGTTAGTGCTCCTTTAAGACATTTTCCTAAAATGTTTTCTTTGCCTCAATCTAAAGGATATTTTCCCTATATTTTTTGGACGAAAGACACTTTGAACTATTCAGGTAAAATTCCGGACGAAAAATACTTTGAACCCCATAAAATGAAAGAATTTGAATACCGAGAATTTAAAAATTGGTATTCACACAAACAGCTCGAACCGGTCTATTGTATTAAATCAGAATCCAGAGCGTATTGTCTTTTAGATTGTAATTTATTACGCTTAGCTATGCAGAAATTTCGCATCTTATATAAAGAACTAATTGAAATTGATATCAGTAATTATGGGGGTATTTCTCTTTCCGGGGCACTTAATAATGTATTTATTGACAAGTTTTTAGAACCATATACACTATGTACTATTCCTGCTATCGGTTTGGCAAGTAGACAGAATCAAAGCGAGATTGCATTAAAATATTTATCTTGGTACGAGAAGGAAAATAATTTAATTTTGCAAACTGTCAGAAGTTCAGGGGGAGAACAGTCTGTAGGACCGTATTTTGTAGATGGTTACTGTGAAAATCCACCCATAGTAATTGATGTAATGGGTGATTTCTGGCACGGTTGTCCAAAACATTTTTCTGGCTCGAGCTTTAATTCAATTATCGGAAAATCATTCAAAGAAATTAGAGAAAGGGAATTAGACCGAAAAGAATTTATTGAACAAAATTTACCAAACCATACATATATTCAAATTTTTGAATGTGAGATATTAGAACTGTTGAGAAAAAATGTCGAGGCGAAAGCATTTTTTAATACACTTAAAATCATTCCTAAAATTAACCCTAGAGATTCGCTAGTAGGTGGCCGTGTAGAAACAATCAAGCTGTATCATGAAGTAGAGCCCTTACTTGGAGAACAAATCCGATATTTTGACTTTTGTAGTCTGTATGCCTATTGTTTACAAAAAATGGAATACGGTTGTAAAAATGTTAAAGTTATCACACACAATTTTGATTATGCCCCAGACGCGTATTTTGGAATAATTAGTTGTCGAATCCTCCCCCCAGAGACCTCTACTTACCCGTTCTTCCATACCGATTTAATAAAAAACTTTATTATCCTTTATGCGGAAGTTGTGTAATAAATAATGACAGCAAATGTACCCACAGTATTGACGAACGCGCTATAACGGTAGTCTTACCCTCGGTGGAAATCTACTATTCAATAAAAGAATGTAACTACAAACTATTAGAAATTTTCGAAGTATACCACTATAGTATTACAACAAATTTTTTCAAACCATATATAGACATTTTTTTTAGAGCAAAAGTTAAAAATTCAGGATTTCCACCCAATATTAAAACATATCAAGAGCAAAAAGAGTATTTAGACGCGATATACGAAGCTGATGGAGTAAGGTTAGAGCCTGAGGAAATTGTTGATAACCCATCCTTAAGAACTTCCGCGAAATTGGCGCAAAATTCGTTATATGGCAGAATGGCGTTAAGAATGGACAAATCATCAACTAAAATTATACATCGCTACTCCCAATTAACCGAGATTATAGCAGACACATCGAATAAATTAACAGACTTTCATTTAATCAACAACGATGTTGCCATGGTAAGCTATAAAAAAAAAAGTGAGTTTGCACCAACTTTTCGCAAAGGTAACGTTATTGTGGCTTCCTTTGTCACCAGTTACGGTCGTATTCATCTGCATAAGCTAATTAATAGGCTGGGGAAGCGTGTAATTTATTATGACACGGACGGAATAAAATTTACACATAAACCACACGAGTGGCTACCCCCCCTTGGTGGTAATTTAGGTGAACTTACGTGCGAGACTCCGAATTCATATATCACAAAATTCGTATCAACTGGACCAAAAAGCTACAGCTATAAACTTGAAAATAATCAGACAATTATAAAACTTAAAGGAATAACTCTTACCAGGGAAAACTCAGAAATCATACATTTCGACGCCTTCAAACAAATGATTTTTGTGCCAAATACCGAGTTTAAGGTGAAAATTCCCTTTAACGTAATAAAAGATAAGTACAAAATGCTTTTACGTGTTGGCAACTTAAGTAAAACTTTCAAAAAAACTTTTTGTAAACGTGTGCTACAAGACAATATTTCCAGTGTCCCCTATGGATATTTAGAATGTGAAAATGGCGAATTGTAAAATAAAGTTGTCTTTTAATTATAAATCTAAAAAACATGTAACAAAAAACTTGCAAAACAGGTGTCATTTAACCACATAGTTATCGTAAATGAAATCTCTTCCGAAAATCGAGTAAATACTTTATTTTTAAATAACCTAAGATTTAAACTTTTAACTTCCAAAATTGAATTTTTACTAAAAAACGGGAATTAATAATTTTTTGGTGAAGGAGATATTATGATTTTATTTTTTATTCAAAATGTTATTTTTGTATGTTGTTTTGAAACTTTATATAACTGGTGAAGGGATAGTTTTGATAAGAAACATTAAACTTTAATAAAATATTTTTTTAAATTTAAAAATGTGTTTATTTTTTCATATATTCTATAAAACAGACAATGTACTAACAAAATACGTAGTATGTTGTCTTTGTTTAAACAGTAATGTCTTATATAAAATTTCTTTCACCGTTTCGAATGATGGTATCAGGACCTACTATGTCGGGCAAGTCAGCATGGGCGAACTCACTAATTAGATGGAGGAATGAATTAATTGATAAACCTCCTATTAAAATTATTTATTGTTATTCGGTTTGGCAATCAGGTTACCACGATTTATCTCAGTTTTTAACCGATATAGAGTTTATTCAAGGACTTCCGCCAATGGACAGCGAGTTCTGGGAATCAAATAGAAATTATTTACTTATTATTGACGATTTAGCAGACGAACTTTACAAAAATGATCAAATTGCGAAATTAGTTACCGTAGACAGTCATCATTATGAAATTTCAGTTGTATTAATCTCACAAACCCTATTTCCTCGAGGCAAACAATCTCGTTTAATCTCTCTTAATATGTCATATCTAAATCTGTTTAAATCTCCTCGAGATCTAAGTCAAATCCAATATCTGGCCAATCAAATATCTCCAAATAATACAAAAATAATTAAATTAGCCTACGATATGGCTACTGGAGAACCTTACAATTCACTATTTATAGACACATCTGTAACCACTCCAGATAGCTTACGATTAAGATCGTACACATTTAATCAAAACGGACCACAAATGGTAGTTTTTTCCAATAATAAATAATTTACTATATTATTATCAAGTTCATTAAAGAAAATGACACCAAAAAAGACAGTACGTAAAAAAACTACTCCTATTGCAAATCCCTCTGACAGGTTTAAAACACACTATCCATATTTAAATTTATTGTATAAATCTAAAGGAGGGGTACGTAAAAATTTATTAGCTAACAGTTCTCCAAAGCAATTAAAAGCCTTACAAAGCGTTTGCAAAAACTTGAAAGGTGGTGGAATTATATTATCTAAAGCCAAAAAAAAACAACTTTCTAAATATAAAAAAACAATACGCTTCTTAGCCAGTCCGAAAATTTCGCAAAAAAAGAAGCGTGCTCTAATAATTCAGAAAGGTACGGGATTCTTCATACCGGCTTTATTAGGCTCTATTGTTCCTTTAATTGCCAATTTATTCAATAAAAGATAAAATGAAAAAAATGATTTTAGTTCCCGCCTCGAGTGTCGGACAAATATCTCAAGAAAATAAACAGCTTGTTTCTCCCCAGGAAACGTATTATAACTTATTAGATAATGAGTTGCAAAATATATTAACTTCTAATTTAAACAGCCGCTCTAAATTGCGAGAATTTCTAAAAATACTGAGTGAGGCCCGGGAAATGAGAAAAGCGATACCGGTACCTAAAGTTGAAATTACAAACTTTCAAGCCCCCGGACCTGTTGCTCCATTAAATTCCCCGTTCACCTCGCAAATTTATTCACCCTTCAAAACGCCCGAGGGAGTTAACGCTGGCGACGCTGCCGAGGTTCGTTTAAATACTATGACACGCAAAATGAAAGAATATCTCAGTGAGAGAGAAAACGATCAGAGTAGAAAATTCCCGAGTCTCTTAAAAAATGTAGAATCTTGGAAGAGGAAAGCATCTACGCCGATTGTTAAGCAACAAAAGACAATTACCGATGATAGAATGCGTAAACGATTAAGTCGAGAAAATGAAATATTTGAAGAATACTTAGAAAATACCGATATTGGAAGTCAATTAAGCCAGGAAGAGGATTGGGATCGAGAGCTGTCTTTGGAGGAGGAGGGTGCTGTCGGTGGCGTTCCAATATCGCCGCAAAAAAAATTAAAATTACCATCCCCCCCAAAAAAATCGCCGAGGCCTAAAAGACAGACCCGCCCTCCTTCTCGTTGGCAAGAATAATGAAAAATGTGTAAAAATAATTATGTGTGAAATAAATAAACATTTTTTTTTATTTTAAACAAATTGATTTATTTCGTTTCCACTCTTTCATCAAATGAATACATATATTCAACAACGCTAAACTATCGTTTCTTTTTAAATCGAAATTATACAATTCGTTAATTATTTTACTGTAAGAAATCCCCATACATCTCGAGGTTAGAAAATAAATCACATGTGGTCCGCAGTTTTGGCTTTTATTTGATTGAAATTTATGAGTATTGTGTCGAATACGCTTTCTATATCGCTCTAGCAAAAATCCATAGTCACGATGTGATCTTCCTAGAGAACAAAAAAAGTCCAGAGTGTCGCCCGATTTGTAAACAGCCGTCCAATGAGACCCTGGAAGCGTATCGGGATCGGTGTTGATTACGAAACAATATGATTTTTTTTTAATTGGAACTTTTGGTAATCTATTAGCGGGAAACACTCCGATAAATTTATCTCTCGAACGGGGGTCACACTTAAGTATAGCTTGGATTTGATTAGTATTCATCTTTCACGTCACTGTCAAAATGCATAATTTCTCATATTGATCTTTTGTTAAGTTGATTCCTCTGATAGATGGTTTTAAACTACCGTCTTCTTTTTTAAAATGTCGCACGTCAAAAGTTTCGTTACATTTTACAAGGTACGTGTCTCGTCCTAAATTGAAGGCTTTGTCGCAAATTCCAATATCTAAGCTGTATTCTGGACTTCTTTTTTTAAATTTCATCGCGGAGGAAACTATTGTTGCGCTCACTCCAAATATTACAATCGCGAGACCCAGGAGAATGTGTACTTTACCCATGCTTAACAAAATGTTGAATAAAGACTGTAGCGCTCTACACTTGAATTTTAACTATTTCTTGAGCGTAAAAAGCTCCTTTAATTATATTGCCGGTCAAATCTTTCACAATGTACATACAGGGATCTCTCGTAATTACTCTATGAATTTCAAATATTTCGGCTGTAAACGTTCCCCTGTATGATTTATCAAATGTTGTTTTTGCAACGGCTAATCGAACTTTATCCCCAATTTTTAAACTTGCCTTTCCAATCATACTAAGATTGCCATAGTTTTTTTCCCAAATTGCCGATTCATTGTTTTTATTGACATCTTTAGGGGCGATTCCCGTTGTTGAATGTTTTCGAGCGTTATAAGCTTTTGCAATTAATGGTAGTTTATTAAGATAGTGTAAATCGCCGGTCTTGGTAATTATTTTAAAAAATTTTGATTTTACCGTGCGAACGAGTCTCTCGATCATAGAAGCTTTTTTCTCGGAGTACGTGAGGTAATGGTGGATGTTATAACGTTTTAAGAGAGCGCGAAATGGGGCGTTTCGAAATTCTGTCCCTGCGTCGGTACATAAATTAAGGGGTACTCGTTTTTTGAAAATCTCTCTAAAGGCCTTCACAATCTCGCTCGAGGTTTTATTTTTAATTGGCAGAATGAAAGCGAATTTGCTTAGAATGTCCTGAACTAATAACGTATAGCGGTACTTTTTATTAAAAGTTTGTAAAATAGGGAGGTCTAATAAATCGGCCATAAATGTCTCATCAATCGTCGTTACATATAATTTGTTACGTTTAAAATTTAACCTCCTAGCTTTGTGTTGTGTGTAGGTTGGTTGTTTACTGAGAAAATTTTTAATTTCTTTTTCCGAAATTTTGGGAAATTTTTTTCTTAAAGTAACACTGTCAGAATAACTGTATGGGTTTTCAACATCGTAATAAACTTTACTTAATTGTTTGTCTGTTTTTGACAACACCATCTTTAAATGTGTGAATAGAAATAATAAAAACAGATTATAGTAAAAGTTTTTTATTTTAATAAATTAAATCGCATTTTAAGTTTGAAACATTTTGTACAATATCAAAATATAATTGACTTTCTACTATTAAGGGGTCAAGACCAAATTCCTTTTGGAATCTTACAACAATATGATCGTAGTTTAATTGGGGGATAGCTATTAATATCATATTTTCCACTCGGTCTTCAAAATTTGTGCTAAATCCTAGTTTACAAGAGACATCGTGAGCAATCGAAGATTTACAATGCGGATTCTCACAATTTTCGGTAATTTCAAACATTTTATCCGTGAGCTCATGTACAATTATGTCACGCATAATATTTTTTGCCGACAAAATTAAATTAATCTCCTGATCAATTGTATGTTTACAATGTTTTAATCTTTTCCACCCTGCTTGGTTGAGATTAAAACCATAATTTGTAGAATAGAAAAGATGATACAAATGGTTTTTTCCTCTGGCACAAGCACGCACATCCACGAGTTTTTCCTTTTGTCCCTTGAAACAGTCGATTTTTATCTTTGAACCTTCAAGCGGAAGCCAGGTGTGAAAACTAGCAACTTGGTCTTCAAAAAAATCAGTTATTTCCTTTTCGAATGTGAATAGAGATTGCCAGGCTTCTAAATTCAGTTCAAATTCGGCGCAAGTGTCTAGTCGGTAAATTTTGATGGATGGATTTACATATCCTAGCACCGTTACTTCTTGTTTGGGTGAGAGACTGTGAGTTCGAGACATCTTTACCACTACGATTTCGCGAAACAACTAATCAATCTTTGCCGTCGTTGATTGGTTTTATTCCGTAATATACGTAACTTGACGCTCTTGGTTAATGACAAATCGGTTTTCGTATTCTCCAATAATAATTATGTTTTGAATATTAGTTAAGGGGGAAGCAAACTTCATTACCATACGTAAACTACCATTTCGTTGAATTGAGAGGTTGTTAGAGTTTGCCGAGGAATCGTAAGTTAAATCAAACGCGAATAATGTATTACCGTTTTTATAATTTTCGTAATCAATACAATTACCAGAGTTATTTCCAATTAAATCCATTGCCGAGAATAGTGAATAATACGACCGAGTATAGAGGTTTTTATTAAAATCTGGAGTTAGAGCAGTTTCTGGTATATTCTGGTCGTCTAATGAAAGTTGTAAGAACGAGAGATTATTATGGTTAAATTGAAAGGGATTTTCTCGACTAGACCCGTTGTAAGCAGAATTGTTTAACATTCCGATTATTACCCGATTTGGAATTTTACCTAAAAAAATATTTGACTTCACGAAATCGCTCGCGCCTGCTGAAATTGTCAGAGTTTTAACAACAGTTTGTGTTAGATCGTACAAAGCCCTCTGTTTGTGCAATATAGCATTATGTGCCAGCTGGAGATCTGGATTTACGAGAATATGTTTAGCAGTAAGAACAGCTTCTTCGATAATTAATCTATATTTGATATTAACATCTTCTTGTGATATAATTATAAATTCATCGGAATTTTTCAAGAGTCGAATTCTTAAATTCACTTTGTTTAAAAGAAATTTGTCTATTTTACAAGAGTCTACATGAAGTCTTCCCATATATTCACAAAGTTTCGATCCCGCAATATCTTTACTTCTTTTTAAAATTCCATTATTTTTTTTATCTTTATGAGCATCGTTAAACGCTAGCGTTGGGTCGCAAAACCCGTCTTCGTAATAGCCCTCGGCGGTTTTGTAAGATTGTTTGGCGCCTTTATCAAAATTTAAAACTGTTGCTAAATATGCTAAATATGGGTAGCAGTTGTTGCTAGATTGTACTAAAGTCTCATTCATAAACACGTCTATTTGGCTAAAAATAGAATGCAATGGAAGATTGCATAATGATACTTTTTTTTCGGCTGCTGGTATATCTATTAAAACACCGTTTTGTTCTTTTTTAACCCGAATTCGAATTTTAAGCATCAAGTTTGACATGTCAATATAATAATCCCCCCCGGGGATAGAAAAATCAATCTGTGTAGCATTAGACAAGGGAGCTATAGGGAAATAGTCTACAAATTTATTTCCCTCAATATTACCATTAATCAGGGGTTCGTTAAAAAGCTCCAACTCCGAACACATAGATTCAAATTGATGCATAATGCTTTAGTCAAGAAAATCGGTTTTTGTTCTCTTGCGTTTTCTTTGCTTATTGCGTAATTTTGATTTGCGCTTCTTTACTCTTCGAGCTCCAGAACCTTTCTGTGTATTTAATATGGTATCACCGAGACTATTTAAAAGATTTGTTCCAGCAATTTTACTATTTTTTTTTAACGACTCCTTAAAATTTTGACCAGCAACAACATCGTCCATTATCCTTTTCCCCATAACCAACCCTTGAATACCGAGTGATTTAGCTACGGGTCGAAAAAGAGGTGTTACGAATCTTGCTAAACTTTTAAAAATTGAGCCAAATCCACGCCCAGTCTGATATTGACTTCCTCGAAAGATGTTATATCCGCGTCCTGTTTGAACATAATGATGATAATATCTTTCCATGATGAGCTTGTTTTAAGTGTACTTTAGACTAAGCATCCAGTCTTTTAAATATTAATTTAATAATAGTCTTGCCTGTTTTATATGGCAGGAGTTCACCGTAATCCGACCTTAAAGAAATTTCTATAGTCTGTATTTGATCGTAGAGAACTGGAAAATGGTCTAAAAAATGAAATCTTTCAACCTGTGCTCGATTTTTATTTTCGTTTAATTTGATAATTCTCAGCAGGGGGGTATTAGTGTGTCCTGTTATTATAGGTTGTATAATATTTGTATAGACATAAATTCCGGATATTCCGTGGTTGAGATCTGCGGGGTACATGCCTATTTCGTTAAAAAGAGGCCTTTCAATTTGATTATTTGAAAAACCTAACATTCGCCCGAGTTTGGGGTTATCTATTGGAAAGGTTAAAAAACTGTTTCCACCCAAACCTTTAACTGAAACTGTCGAATCTGAATTAAAATTAAACTCGAATTTAGCCCAACTCTGATGTGGCAATGATTGTTTCATTGCTAATAAAATATCATCAATAGTGTGGTACACCCCAGTTGGAATTCGACAATGGAATTTGTCTACAATATTTAGTTTATTATTTTTACCATGTTCGTAATTGTGGAAATCAATATCACGTTTTTGTCGTCGACTATTCTCAACTCTGTTTAAATCATTTCGAAAAATTATAAAATTAGCCGTATTATCTAATTCTATTCTAATTTGAAGAGGGTCTAATGCTTTGCTTTTATAAACTGAGGATATATAATCTACTTTGTACTCAATTTGTAAGAGGTCTGCTAGAGGACCGAATATTTTAATTTCCAACCCACTCATTAATTCAATTTGAAAATAATAATTTCCATTTTCTTTGAAAATAAAAAAACCCGCCTTAAGTGAGATATGAGAATCAAAATATTTTTGAAGTTCATTCAAAATTTTGAAATGAAGAGATAACGGTATAAAATTCCCGCCTAAATCTTTATCAGACTCGTAATAGTTTCGTTCAAACGTATAACTGTCATTTTCCCAGTTAGGGTGTTCGATTGGAATATTTTTATTGTACCTAAAATCTATAACCGATTCTTCATCTGACATAAAATTTTCCTCATACACTTTTAAAGGATTTTTACTGCTAATTACACCATTTTGAAATTCTGGCGCGTTTATATTAAAAATATTTGCTAATCTCCCAGTGAAGGCAATTTGTAGATCTCTAGGAAATGAAATTCTCAAGTAATGACCTCGATTTATTTCTTCTATTGCGTAACTAATTTCGTACCGATTTAAAGGGGGGAAGTTAGTCGCCTGTTGAATCTCGTTTTTTAATTGCCTATGCAAAGATAATGGGATAATATTTCCAAAATCATCTCTCTGACCTTCAAATAAAAAAGGTTGGATAATTGATACGGAATAGAAAGCCCAATCTTCCTGCTCAAATTGCGGTATTTTTGTAGTCTCAATACGTATGTCGATAAAATTAGTACGCGAATTAAAAGTAATATTATTTAAATTATTTAGCGGGCCAAATTTTTGAATACCCGTAAAATAAGTGTCTGGTGGAATTTTAAAAAGATCTGCTAATGGATTTTGAAATTTAATTTCCATCCCTACCGGTATTTCTAAATTAAAATATAAATGATCTTCATCATCGGAAGATATCGCTGTTTTTAATCCGTCAAACTGTCTTGGTTTACATCGTTCTAATAAATCACGTATAATTAAGTGTAATGTGAACGGTTGAATTTCATTATTATATTGTCTTTCTCCCTCATATCTGCCCGCTTCAAAAACAATCGCGTAATTATTCCATTGTATTTGTTTAATAACAGGCTGAGATGGTGGATTAATGGGTATTGGTAGAGAACTTGGTAGATTATTTTCTTCGGAAGGATTTAAAACTTTTGGTTGGTTGACGTCTTCATTAATATTTAGAATTAAAGGTTCTGTTGGTAAAATGTTGTTTATATTTTCTTCTAGTTTAAAATTTGGCTTTGCTTCTAAATTTGTTTTTGGTTCAAGTTTTGGTTTTTCCTCTTGTTTCACTTCTGGTTTTAGTTTCGGTTTCTTGTTAATTTTCTGTTTTTTTCTCCTGGGTTGTGATTGTATTTCTTCCACGGGAATTTGTCGTGGTAAATATTTTTGTTGATATTTATTCACAACTAACGCTTTTTTAATTCGTACTTCGATAAAATTTGTTGCGTAAGTTAAAGAAATAGTTTTAGCGTGATTCGAGAGAGGATAATTAGAAAGATAATCACTGTCGACAAAATCATTTTCTCGAAATTCCAGAACAGATGCTAGGGGCGATGCTTGAGGTATTCTTACTTGCACATCTTTTTGTAACTGTATTTTTAATTTTGAACTGTCTTCGTTTTCGTCAACTTTTACCGTATTCATATGTATTTTTCCTTTAAGTGATTGATTGGCCTCAATAGTTTTAGCAAACTCGTTGAGTATATTATTTTGAAGAGATGTTGGAATATTATTCTTATTTCGATCTAGATCACCCTCGTAACGTTTTGGTGGAATTTCAATTTTAATATAATCCCATTGATTTTCTTCTGGTGAAATAACATCTGACACGTGCCCTACTTGGAAATGCGAATACTCATTTGTTATATTCGAATAAGTTTCAGGAAGAATTATTTCTGCTAATGCGCAAGACCATTTTTCATTATTAAAATTTAAAGGTTTTGCTAATTGAACTTTAAAACTAGAAGGTGTATTTTCCGGGTAAATATCGGGTGATGCGTTCGAAGGTAGAAATACTACGAAACTTGTCATCTTTATAATGACAGTTTCAGTTGGGCGACATCTCGTTTTATACTAATAAAAGATTTAGCGTGATAGATCGAAAGAATTGGGATTTGAACTTGAGACTGTTTGAATAACGTCCTGCAACGCTACCGATCTACCACGCTAAACCTTAACATGAAAGAGTTAAAATATCTATTTTTACGTAGGAAAAATAATCACAATATATTAGAAAACATATTTATTCACATATTTTCAATCATTTGACAAGTTTGTTCAAGATTTTCCAAAACCTCAATGGGTGTTTCAACTTGATTAAGAGTTAAAATTTGATTATTTTTACAATATTCTTGAAAAAAAATAATTGCTTCCATCTGCTCATCAGATGGCATGACAAAGTCTGGTGGAAATACAACATTTGATTTTATTGTTGAATTTAAAGTTTCTTCGGACTTAATACCAGTTGTCTTTTTTTTACGTTGAATTTTCTTTGGAGTTCCAGTACCATTAACAAACTCGTTTAACCATTCTTGATGTTTTACGTTAAACTCGTTCAAATAATCAATAATTTGATCGTCTAATATTTCTTCTTTGGTTGTATATTCTGGTTTCTTTGAATGAAGACAATCGCAAACATCAATACGAATTTGATTTTTATAACTACTCGATAAGTGATCCATAAAGTGTTGTTTAAAAATTGTCTTGTCAAGACATTGTTCTTGACAAATCCAGCATTTAACACTAAAGTTTAAATTATCAAAGAAATTAAAAGCTTGTTTGCGACATGGCTCATTATAATAACAAGGATTCTCGGTAGGCGATTTGCATTTAATTTCTGGTTTCCCCATAAATAACTTCATTTTTTTAACCTTTAAAGAGCTCGATTTTTGAGACGTCTTACGCTTACACATATCCTTTGACTTTTAAATGTAAAAACAATTATTATTTATAGAAATAGTTATTATTGCAAGTTTAGACACGTTTATTAGCTGTTTAAAGTATTTTGGGTGGGGCCAAAACCGCCAAGGGTATAAAGCGAAGGTCGCGAATTCGTTTCCCCATCTCGCAAATAACTAATTAGCATTTTAAACGGCGAAAAAACGAAAAAACGAAAAAATGACACCAAAAGTAAATTAACGTAAGTATTTGGTGGGGTCACACATTACCGCCGATATCTCAGGTCGACCTTGTCCGATCGTGACCAAACTTGTTGATTTGATAGACCGAGGCTTAGTGGTTGTTGACAGATGTCAGGCCTCGAGGTCAAAGATTATTTTCAAGGTGAAATTTGAAAACAAAAATATTTTCGATTTTTCCAAGGACTTTTTGTTTTGGGGGTGGGGGGGGGGGTTGTTTTGTCGGCCATCTTGGCGGCCATCTTGGAAATAAAAGTGCTAAGTTTTAGTTACTCTCTACTTATTCCTATATTTTAGGCTCATTGAGGGGAAATGCATTGGGTATTTTCCAAAAATTTTGTATGACGGTGTAAGTACTGGTTTCAAAAATATTAAATACTGTTATATTGTTGTCGTTAATATAAATATAGTTTTCATTATTTTAAATAAAAATGTAAAAAAAATTGTAATGATTCACACACTTTTTGCAGGTTTTAGACGTTTTTTCAGCAAAGACGTCATTGAAAAAACTGGAGGAAATTTTGTCTGGAAAATGTGTTCGAGCAACTGTATACTTGACGTCGCTTACTAGTCATATCTTCACTTGTTTGGATAATCAGTTAGAAGGAAACGATGCCATTTTACTGCATCCTCAAGCTTTAGGACTCATTAATTGGAGTTTACTCACGCTTTGTTTCTTCTCAATCTCGCTCCTCGCGGCCTGCCTCTTCCCAGAAAACTTCAAAGAATGTCCCCGATTCCGCAGGATCAGATTCATGGCCGAGAGCGCCTTCTTTTTTTTCTCAATTTTCGCCGTCAATGAATCCACAAGTAGCTTTTCTAATTAAACTAAAACAATTTTACTTTTGATCACACTTATTGTTGCTCCACCTACTGCAGCTTTTCAAACGCGTTTACTATTATGTTGTGCAAACAAGAAAAAAATGAAATTATACACGGTGGTGATAATTCATAGTCACGGCCGTTGTGCAGAGATAAGAAGTGTATCTGTAAAGCTCATTTTTCGTTTGAATTAATAATTTTAGTAAATTTAATAACAAAAAAGACCCTTGTATAAATTTCTATCTAAGTCACCGAAATTTTGTGAAAAGATTTTCATTAGTTGCTCTAACAGGACATCTTTTTGGCAAAAACTGTTAAAATTTGAAAATTATTGTTCAATAGCAGGAAACGGTTCAATTTAATACTTTCATTAAAACTTAACAACACTTCACTTAATTGATTGCGAAAATGCTGGTTCTCATTAAATATAATATGGTCAATTCAAAATATTTATCGACGTTTCATATTATCATCCCACAAAGCCTAATGCAGTGTTGCACAAAAACAAGAAAATGGGTAGGGACGGAGGGTTATCCGGATATGGTTCGTTGAAAAACCCATTTTCGAACTTCTATTCTAATACTTAAGGCTATGAAAAAAATAAGCTAGCACCATATCGAAGTTATGACGACCTCTTCCGCTGAACTTCGAATTGACATTTATGTATTTTTGAAATATCGAACATCTTCAAGAATTTTTCTGACGCCAGTCTTATTTGTATGGCAAGTTATTAATTCGGGCTCACTCTTGAAACTTTACGATTTGCTTAACAAAATGTTGATCCATAAAAGAAAGTATTATAACACCTCCGTTTAACGCAGGAAAGAACTACTACTCATTACTTCTAACTTTTTTCCCCATCTAACTTTATGTGCATATTTTCGAGTATGGTCTACCGTGAATTTTAATTGAATTTTTCTTAAATTTATCAATTGACGTCTTTTCAATTTACTTACTATAGGCTGAAATTTTTCCAATTTTATTCCGAAAGTTTTAAGAAATATGCCTTGTCAGAGCAAACAAGCTTCATCTCTAGAGCTTGCAATTATTCTGGGTTTTTTTTACTGTATATTGGCTGTGATTTGTTTGATAGTGAGAAATGTACAATCTATTTAGATGATAAAATTATTCTTTCTCGTAAATAAATTATTTGTTAGCGTACTTGTTTGATGGACATAATAAAAAACATTATGTTATCTTCAAAATCTAGATTTTCCAAATACCAATTTAAACACATTCAAATTAAAAAATAATTTGAAAAATTAAGGTTCTTTTAAGTTGTCAGGTGAATGGTGGTCTAATCAGCAACCCAAAAGGTTGGAGGTGAACAAAGCCATTTTTTAATTAACTTTAAAAGCGTTCACTGATAAAGGTTTGTTGACTGTAAAACTGATTTCCGGAACTATGTCGAAAATTTCCAGTCAATATCCGTTATTTTTTTGGACTTTAAATAGTGTTTCAGTAATCGTTATTGATTTCCGTAGAGTATTTTCTGATAATCATTGATTTTTATTCATTTGAGTGTAAATTTCTACAAATTGGTGTAAACACTTTTTGCTTATGATTTATTTTAATATATTTGTAATTGAATAACATGGTTTATATTGAAATATTATCAACCGAATATTGAGGTCTAAACTCAATTTCATTTAATTTTCTCATCGATTAAAATTTTGAATTTATTAATCTTCAAAAAAATTATTAAATGTGTAAAAAGTTTGTTAAGTTTTAATTTTTAAATACTGTAGATGTGGGAGCGTTGCGTCACCGCAGAATCTCTTGGAGACTTTGTTTGTCTGGTTGGATTTTAGGCGTCACCTTCTTTTTGCACCAATTTTACCTTTGCAATATGAAAGGAGATTTAACGACAAAAACTATTACATACGTGGATACCATTGAAGATCTCTTTAAGACATCTTATATAAACAAATACTTTGATGGCATTTCGGAATTCAACTTGGATTACGAGGTATTTTTACTATTTCAAAAATATTGCGTGCTTTATTAATCCGCTAAAAGAAAAAATTAAATTATTGTCAAACAAAAACCTTTGGTGTTTAAATAATTTTCAATGTCAAGAAAATAATTAAATAACTCATTAATACAAATATATCAGAATAACGAGATACAGAGACACATAAGTTTATTTTATTTATACGAAGCCTTTTTAGGATTATTAAATTTTTGTGAAATTATTCCTTAATTTTACTTAAAGGATAAGAAGTATCCCGTAA
Organism: Leiobunum rupestre; assembly: GCF_980474605.1. Classification (NCBI taxonomy): domain Eukaryota; kingdom Metazoa; phylum Arthropoda; class Arachnida; order Opiliones; family Sclerosomatidae; genus Leiobunum; species Leiobunum rupestre. Next base: position 55,700,913 of record NC_143392.1, on the reverse strand, counting down.
ATACTCAGTTTCCAAGTTTTTTAATTTTCAAACTTCGCAAAAGTTAATAGATCCTTATATAAAACCTAGATGTCGGATATACCTCAAAATATATAATTGACTTCGTTTCAATGAATTAAAATGTTTATTAAAAAATTGCTTTTTTAATAAACCCCAGAAGCAAGAGTTGGTCGGGCCGATGGTCGTAAAAAGTGGGTCGGCCTTCTTCGTCGGGTCGTAGTTGGCCGTCTTGGTCGGGTGCCTGCCACTAGATCGAGGCTGCCCCAGTAGCGCAAATTAGTTGGGCCTTAGTACGGTTCGGCGTACCTTCTTTTCCCAACGGGTGATTAACGACTGGGATGGTCTTCCCTCCGCTGTGAAAATAAATTACTTCATGGCTGCCTTTAAGGCCCGTTTGGACAATTGTCGTGGTTGGTGCTAAAAAGGTCTCATAGGGGGGGACTATTTATAATAGTGCTCATTTCTATTCGATTGTAATCGCGTGGTCAAGGCTCAATTATAAGTATAAAGCTTTCTTTACCTGATGAATAAAGCTATTATTATAACTCGTAAACTCATCTTGTATACGAGAGATCTAAGTTTGTTGTGTTAGGACGTAAATACAAGATAATCAAAATAATGATTTAGTAAAAATATCATAAATATACTTTACGTAATTGTTGGCTATCTAACTTTAAACTGAAAATAATAAGAGCTAGACCAATCAATAAGCCGATGTACACTTGGATTAATAATATTATTAATCCAAGATGCAAAGAGGTATTAAAATTTAAAATGTAGACCAAGGCCTACCTCTAAATCTAAGAAGTTGTGATTTTAGGAATATATATAGGGTTTAAACCCGTATATGTAATGTAAAATACCAAATATTATTTAAAAACTATGTGCAAATTATTTTATGGCCCGAAAAAGACAAAAAGTTGCATGGAAATTGACTCGGGTGGAACCATGGATTTAACTTCTATTTTACCAATGGGCGCAAATGACTCGAATGAGCGGGGAAAACACCCGCTTGCCGCAGCGTTGACAGTTCCTGACACTCAAATTATCGTACCAATGTCAAAAAAATTATCAATTTCTAAAATATATTATCGTAGGACTGAATAAAGGCGGTAAATTTGAATTTTCTTTAAAATACTGACGTTAAACTTGCAAAATAATTTTTTTTATCACTCTTAAAGTTCGGCGGAGTGAAATTGTAATTTTTTCAGCCAATTTCAAAATTATAGTACATTATCGTACGTCCAAAAAAAGAACTCGAAATTATCGACGTGTACGATAATTATCGTACGTCTGGCAACTCTGCGCGTGCAGAAAAACTTTTAAAAAAATTACAAAGACTCTCTAATGGTCTACAACGTGCTTGTGGAACGGCCAGCTTCGATCAACTCGTTCAGTCGCATAGTAGTAGGGGGTTTTACAATCACCGTGTCTGTCTGGGCTGCGAACGCGTACGAATTTTTTTTAGTCGATTGTGACGTGTGGGACAATTCAGTCCTCTCGTCCATTTGATTAATCGGGGCGAGATACGTGTAACGGCCACGCCAACGGGGGGATACGTGGGGACAGGGGGTGAGGACACCCGTGGCGGAAGTATTCCGACCACCCGTTGGGGGATTGGTGGTCTTCCGCAAACGGCCATCCACAAACTCTGCTTCCCAGACGCTTGGGATTACAGGAGTACGCCACTGCTCCAGGCCGTACGAATTTTCAGGGCACAGTGTAATCACCACGTTCGCAGTTCTTAGGATTTCGATAAATATTTTCTTAAACGCGTTTATTTCCAAAACCACGCGGTTTGTCAATAAATTTAAGCGTTTACGTAATTTTGGAAATACGGAAGCGCTTTTTTTTTCGACATCCATACTTGTGTATTGTATTGAATCGTGTGGTTACTGGTATCATGCTCGTGTATGATTTGTTTTTGTTTTCTACTGGGTATATATTTTCTTCTACTTGTTATTGACTTTTTTAAGACGGACCTTGTGCTGAGGGTTACGTTAAACGTCTCAACGTCCAAATGGCAGGGTTTCCACCAAATTTTCAGAGTATACGTCTTATTGTCTTTTTGCGATAGTATGGTGCGGGTTTCGAACCCGAGCCCACCTGCATGACTGGTGAGCGTTCTTCCACAGAACCATCTATACAAGTAACGCTTCACTGAAATTTAGAAATGTAGCTTAAGCGGAAGAGTATATTAATAAACTCTTACATTTTTTTACGTATGAAATTTTAGAGGCCAAATCTTGTTTTAGTGCGGTCCGCTGAGATATTGAGTTAAGAGGGACAAAGGGTGGAACCCCTGGGTGTTCTACATAGTTTTTGTCTATTGGTATTTACTTTTCAAGTGTAATAGGTCATTTATGAAAACAGTTTATATTTGTATACAACGTGCTCTCGTGCCAATTCGTTTTGCTTACCCTAATGGTAACTTCGTTTTTATTTTACGTGTTTTCTTATCGGCTTTAAATGTTTGAAACATTTTCATTATTGTGGTTACGTTGGTTTTAGTTATATTGAGATACGCGCTGTTGTTTAGCATTATCTTTCCGTTAAGGGTTATTTGTGTGCGTTTTAAGCAGGAAATTTTTAACGGTAAGGTGGTTTTGGTTTTTATATTACAATAGTAATATTTTCATTACCGTGGGTATATGGATTCATTTTTTCTGGATTTGTAAGTATTTGAATTACCTTGTAGTGTGATTGGGTTATTATTAAATATTTATTTATTGCTTATTTCTGCTATAACAATTTTTATTAGTGTGGGTATTTGAATTGACTTTTTACCTCTCCAAGGTGACTTTGTACCCTAGAGGGGTATTACAATCACCGTGTCTGTCTGTGGGTCTGTCTGTTTGTCTGTGGGTAGGTCCGGGCTGCGAACGCGTTCGCATTTTCGGGGCAAAGGGTAATCATTGCGTACGCGGTTACTCGAAATTTCTGCGTTCGCAGTTTCTCGAAGGGTTGGCAAAACCACCGTGTGACGGTGAGCGTTAACGGATTGATTTGCGGTTGGGTTTGGTTTGGAAGGTCTTTTTCGTCAACGCTCACCGTCGCGACAGTTTTAATTAAGTTTGATTGGATATTTCGTTATTGTAATGTGGATGTGTAGGTTGTGAATGTTGAGTTCGTGTTGTGAAAGTTGTGGGTGTCGAGTTTGTTGTGAATGTTGAGTTGTTCGTGTTGTGAATGTTTTGGGTGTTGAGTTAAATGTGTTTATGTTATGATGGTTGTGGATGTTAAGACTGTTGAGTTGGTATGGGCGTTTTCTCTCCAACTTCTTCTTAATGACTTTGGGACGGACGGAGTGCTGAGTGTTATGCAACCTCTCAGCGTCCAATGGCAGGGTTTCCACCAATTGTACACGGTATTCGTCTTAGTATCAATTTGTGATTTATTAGCGCCAGCCGTTAATCGAACCCGGGTCTGCCTCGTGCAAGAGATTTACTCTAAACACTCAGCCATTAACGCCTGTTCATTTGCGGTGTTTTTCTAAAAAACAGCTTTGGCGAATGTCCTTTACAAAGTTATAACGTTAGGTACTATAATTTATTCTCCATCATTTTAAATATTTATAAATTAATCTTATATTTAATTAAATATTTATAAATTAATCTTATATTTAATTAAATATTTATAAATTATATTAATCTTATATTTAATTAAATATTTATAGATTATATTAATCTTATATTTAATTAAATATTTATAGATTATATTAATCTTATATTTAATTAAATATTTATAGATTATATTAATCTTATATTTAATTAAACATTTTAGTATTTTAATGTAAAATTTGATAGTGATCAGGAATTGAACTCGGGTCGCATTGTAACAATGCGGATAGTTCACCGCCGAGCCATTGACTTCCTTAGGGACAATATTAAAGTAAAGGAACAATTATGATAAACGGATTAATACAATATCTGTATATATTGTTTATTGAACTTTGTTTGTTTATTCTTTGGTACGGTTTTTTGTTTTGTTTTAATTTTTTGTTAAATTCTTAACAAAATTTCGTTAAAACACAAAAAGTAGTTCATTGTTACCTTTTAATAACGCTTAGAAAAAAATATAATTATTCAAAACTTCCGCGGAAACTATATCAAAGTAATAATATAGCGCCACCGTATGGAGAACTATCAATCAAACCGGGTAAAAAATATCTCTTCAATTTTTCGAACTTTACTCAAATCTCGACGAGTCAAAATAAAACACAAAATAATGGTATATAAGGCCGTTGCCGTCAATATAGGAGAATTAGTCTTTCTTAGTACTTGGCTGTCAGACGAAATACTACAGGACGGGGTGCTGGTGTCCGTCACAAGTTATGAGGTAACTTTGTGGTTTTAATTAGTATGTTCGGTCTTCGGTAAAGAAAAGAGTTAAATTGTGTTTCGCGTTTGGAACGTGAGTAAATGGACTTAAGTGTATGAACAGTGCGTGTTTAAGACTGAAAGTGTTAAAGTAATTGTGAACTAACTCAAGTCAGCTGTAAGATAAAATTGATTGTTATTATTTTTTGAATTGGAATAATCTAATTATACCCTTGAAATTATCAACTCAACCTGTGAGGCTAATTAAGTAGATTGGAAGTAATTAGTAGCGAACAGCTCTCAGCTGTTAATTAAGACAGAGTTTATAGTTAGGTAGTTTGAATTAAGGTAAAATTAGTCAGTATAATATATGATATTTACTAAAGTGTAAGTGTGTTTTGGTTTATTTTTCAATCACGATGAACTAAGACAAATCTAGTCTTAGACACTTGAATACCAGTTCTGTACAATTACGTAGAAGGGATATATATTGTTGGGTTATTGATGAAAGTTAAATCTAGAACGTTCCATAGACTGTTCTGAATAAAAATAAACATTTATAATTTTGCATAATTCTGGTTGCCATTTTATTTTCTAATCACTCGCCCACAACATTACAGTTCTGGCAATCCCGAATCAAATAAATTTTCGATATAACGGTGACGGGAAATTATTCTCGTAAAGTTATCGCGCGGCCTTAGAAAATAATCTTTTAACAAAATTTCGATAAACTATCGTTTTATTAAAATCGGCCCAATTCCTTTAAAATTATAAATCAAAAAGCGAACGGTTGTTATAATACCCTCTGTAGATATATCTTTAATTAAAATTTGCTTTGTATTATATTCAACTGATGAAATTGGACTATAAAAATGGTTTAATTCAATTGTGCATTATTATAGTACTTCTAACTCAACTGTTGTAACTACTTAACTTATGATATTCTGAATAAATTAAAATTGGTCGTTTCGTCTCAATTATTTTAATTATAATTAAAATTTTATCCCGTGCGGGATAGAACTGTGATAAAATTTCTAACAAATAAATCTCAAGAAATTAATACCACTAGGGACAATTCTTCCGAGGAGAGGTATCTTGGCTTGCCAACTTGTTATTGACTCCTAAGCATTTTAATTTACTTGTTGCTTGGTTGGGGTATTTTTATATATTTTTCTATTCAGATATTTTTGGTTCTATTTCGTTTATTTAAGTTGTTGATTTTGTGAGGTAGAATTAATGTCTACATTGGGTTGTCGTGGTGAGCCCACGCAGTTTTTATTCGTATTGTTATAGCTTTATCTTTTGTTATCCGAAAATATGTATTTGTTTAAGACCGATAATACAATGGGTTGGTAATTTTATTTAAAATAGTTTCTCGCACGTATATATTTTACTTTCGTGAGCGTTCTAATAATTGTCAATTTTGAATTTTCTATTTCTCATTTTTGTTGCTTCGTTAATTTAGTAACGTTTTAGGTCTAAAGTTGGTTTTTTGTTTTATTGATTTTAAAATTTGTTTAAGGCAATAACATTTGTAATGTTTATTTAAATTATAGTAAAAATATTCTACCGGCCGGGATAGGACAGGGATTACATTTTTAGGAGGACGCTCTGAATGCGGCGGTATATCGTTGAGTGCCGTGTCTAGTAGTTTATACGCCCTAGGGTAAAATTTCCCAAGGAGAGGTATATTTTGGCCAGCTTGCTAACTTGCTTTATTTTGCTTCTTCCACAACAAAAACTTTTAATGTGTAAGCTTAATAAACAATTTCATAATTTTAAAAACTTTTAAATTAGCTTATTTTGCAGGTGTACTTAATTTTTAATCGATAGTTTAAGATTACTTCGTAATTTTTCAAATTGTTATCAGAAATGAAGAAAATCAATTGATAGTTTACAATACATTGCAATAAAATTATTTGCAAAGATACCAGAAATTACGAGTTTTTTATTGAATTTTTAAAACTGGGCAGCTAATTTTAAAACGTGCTTTATGTTTATTTCATTATAACCACTAAAACCGTTAAGTCTACTTTGCATGTTATTGTTGCGTTTTATTTAATGCTTGTGGACTAAAAACTGTTTCAACAATTTTCGCAGAAAGAGGGCCCACCGGAAATTAAAAAGTTCATGAAAACAGCGAAACCGTCGTGGAGTTATGTTCCTTCTCCAAATTCAGCGTTTATCGGACCCTCCCTTTTATTTTCCAGTTTACGTCGGGTGGGAAAAAGCTGCCGCCATCTTTACTACAGCAAAGAGGGTTACATGCCGCTTCACTTACGTGTGTTTTACTCTGCCAATCTTTCGCTTGCCATTAAGGAGACAATCGAACATCGGTGAGTATTCGGCCTAAATTATATTTAACGAGTTCGTGTTGGAGTGTATTTGGTAGACCCACAAACAAAGAGAAAGTAGTAGTACACAATTCAATTTGTATATAAGAAGAAAATACGCTACGTTTACGTCACAATAAATAATTGTTTTGGTATAGTCTTTACAATGCAATTTGCATGTGCGCTACGATATTCAAAAATACTCGAGACAATAGTTTGCTCTTCGTGTAATGGAAAAATTGTTTAAAAGATTGATGTAAGAGCTTTATGCTTTAGGAAGCAATGGCCATATTTGAACTTTCGGGAAAATGACTTTGTAGATTCGATTTCTATTGCATTACAGCGTCTAACAGCTAGCTTCTTCTCTGTTAATAAAATTAAATTAACGTTGTATCTAATTGGTAACCCAACTTTGATGTCTTCTGGCCTGACTATATCACATGCCAGTGAGGGTTCTTCTTCCTCTGGTGTCGTGGAAAATCTAGACCTGGCTCTCCGCTGATTGACTCACCATAATAATTTTCCACATGTTTAAAGAATAGCATTCCTTACCAAAATTTCAAAATTAAAGTTCTTCAAATTCAACATTCCATTTCTTCAAAATTTTAAGACCTTTTTTATATAGCCCGATTCTCAATATAAAGTAGAAACCTTTAAGAAAAAAAACCACGACATTATAATGTAACCCAAAATATTGACGTATTTAATAAATGAAGTTAAAAATTTACCTTCAATATTGTGCAAAAATATTTTTATTGAAAGGCACATAACAGACCCAAAGAAAATAACTCTAAACTATCGCCAAATTCATAAATGAAGAAACGGTGATTAACCTTTTATTAAATATGTTTTCCTTAAAATCGGATTGAGGTTATAGGTAATAGTTAGTTGAGGGAGCTATTGGCTCACGTATCATTAAAGTTTTACCACCACCTTCCTCTGCATTGTATTCCGGACACCTGATTCCATGGAATCAAAAGTCGTTTTCTGACTCGGATGTAAGGTTGTGCCTTGGGCATTAGCCAGGGTGATAATTATAAAGTTCTTAACGGCGTAGTGGTTTTATACTCAACGGACGAGTTTTATTCAAAGTCATTCTTTAATTGCGTGGTTTCTTTCAAAATTAAACTTAAATTAAATTAAATATTTTCTTACATCGTTTAAACAAAAGGTTGCAATCTTTATAAGGTTTGGCTTAGACCATGTTTGTAAGGAATTCATTTTCTCATGTCTGTTTAACGAAAACGTTGTCAACTATAGCTGGATCGGTAGAGAGAGAAGCCATACGTTATAGTTGAAAACATTGAGTAGAACTAACTTGTGTTTTTCATGATTTCAAAAAGTACGCCATTTTCAATTGAAGCAACTCCATTTCTAAATTTAAAAGCAAATCATTTTTTCTTCCAATTATACGAGAACGAATGTTTTGCATTAAGATATCTGACCAACATTCGTAAAACCTCAATTTATTCTCTGGTTAAAAAGCTTACAAATTATTTGTTATTTTGTTTTCCAGAGTGAACACATTTGTGGAAACCAGACAAATACGACCAAATGAAATATTATTCGAACTCTTTCACCTACGAATTTATCTGCCAGAGTCTATCATTCCACCGAAACCGATCAAAATGACCTTCTTGATGCCGATTTTAAGGGTTTGGTTCTACGTAACTGCACTCTCCGTAATCGCCATCGTACTTGAAACGGCTCTGTTTCATCTCTAAGAATAAAAAACAAAGTGAATAAAAAAAGATCTGGAACTTTGTTTAAGGAGTGAGCTCAGAAGGATTCTCAATAACAATGGATAGTTTAAGTTTCAGCTAAAAAAAACGCGTCAATATAACGTGTAGGAGTGTAGTCACAGATTAATAATGCCGAGACTGTTTACACTTTACGTTCTTCAGTGTGAATTTCAATCGCAAACTTCGATTTCTATTACTTTAACCAGTGGCTTCCACTTAAAGCCATTCCAAAATGTCAGTTATTTTAAACGCAGAATATACCAATAAGCATTTCATAAAATACAAAATCTTTTTTCGGATGCTTCATCATTTGTAGCTAATTTTAAAATTAACAGTGTTGAACGTCAAAATTTTAATTTCTTAATAAATAGGGAAATTTAAAGTTTATCACCTTTTTTATCAAACTTTTTCTGAAATTTTTATCTTTACTTTTTAAATTTATTTTGGTTAACTATGAACTATTTGTTTGTTGACGAAAGCCTTAAAAGCGCAGTTGTATAATGATTTGGAGTCGGCAATCTTAAAAGTCAATTATTGGATCGTAAAATTATTTTAATTTTTCCCCCTTATATCAACATATTGTATCGCATTGTTAGATAAATTAGAAGTGGCTTACAACCAAACTAATGTGCTTTAAAATATAAAAAGAAAATAAATAAATTGTACGACTACAATATAGTAATAAACGGAAATTTTTTAAAAGAGCACAATGTATGTAGACTATAAAATTATAAATACAAAATAACCACATTTGGTTATCATAAAATGGTGGGCATCAGAATTTTTAAAGAAACCTGTTGTACCACATTTTAAATTCGAAATTAAAGAAATAGAACTTACATCCAAAAGAGCAACTTTATTAAATATGGAAACTCTGAAATATTTGTGTAGTAACTCTGTAAATTTGGTTAAGGAATTTTATAAAAGTTTGTTGGGAAGCTCTATTAAAGTTTGTGTGGTAGCTCTGTATTGTTTATACGGAAACTCTTTATTGGTTGTCTGGCAACTCTGTAAATTTGTTGTGGTGACTGTAAATTTGGTGTTGTAACTCTATAAATTTGTTAGGTAACTCTGTATATTGGTGTGGTAATTCTGTAAATTTGGTGTGGTATCTCTGTAAATTTAGTGTGGTAACTCTGTAAATTTGGTGTGGTAACTCGGTTATATTGGTTTGGTAATTCTTTAAAATTGGTGTGAAATCTCATTAAATTTGGTGTGGTATCTTTAAAAACTTGGTATGGTAATTCTATGCATTTGTTGTGGTATTTCTGTATATTGGTTGTGTAAACTCTGTTATATTGGTGTGGTAATTCTGTAAATTTGGTGTGGTATCTCTGTAAATTTAGTGTGGTAACTCTGTATATTAGTTGTGGTAACTGTAAAATTGGTGTGATATCTCAGTAAATTTGGTGTGTTATCCTTAAGAATTTAATACATTAATTCTAAGCATTTGTTGTGGTATTTCTGCAAATTGGTTGTGGTAACTCTGTTAAATTGGTGTGATAATATTGTAAATTTGGTTTGGTATCTCTGTAAATTTAGTGTGGTAATTCTGTAAATTAGATGTGGTAGCTCTCTAAATTTGGTGTGGTAACTATTTTTAATTGGTGTGGTTATTTAGTTAATTAAGTGTGTTAAATCTGTTAATTAAGTTTTGTATCTCTGTAAAGTGTTTGTGGTAACTGTGTGAAATTGATTTGGTTACCCTTTAAAATTTGTGCGGTGTCTTTGTAAAATTTGTGTGCTATCTCTGTAACTTTGGTGTGGTTTCTCTGTTAATTGGTTGTGATAACTGTTAAATTGCTGTGGTAAATCTGTAAAATTTGTGTAATATCTCTATAAATTTGATGTGGTATCTATGTAAATTTGGTGTGGCATCTCTGTTAATTGGTAACTCTGTTTAATTAGTGTAGTAACTCTGTAAATTTGCTGTGGTTTGTCTGTAAAATTCATGTGGTATCTCTGTTAATTTGGGGTGGTTAACCTTTAAAATTATTGAGGTAATTCTGTAAATTAAGTGTGGTTACTATAAAATTAGTATGGTAACTCTGAAAATTGGTTGTGGTAAATCTGTAAAATTGGTGTGTTATCTCTGTAAATTTGGTGTGGTTTCTCTGTAAATTGGTTGTGATAACTGTTAAATTAATGTGGAAACGCTGTAAATTGGTTGTGGTAAATCTGTAAAATTGGTGTAATATCTCTATAAATTTGATGTGGTATCTCTGTAAATTTAATGTGGTTACTCTGAAAATTAAGTTTGGTAACTTTGTAAATTTGATGTGGTAGCTCTGTTAATTGGTTGTAGTAAATCTGTAAAATTGGTGTGTTATCTCTATAAATTTGGTTTGCTATATCTGTAAATTTGGTTTGGTTTCTCTGTTTATTGGTTGTGGTAACTCTAAATTTGGTGTGGTTACTGTAAAATTAGTTTGGTAAATCAGTTAATTAAGGGTTGTAGCTGTTGATTTGTTGTGGTTCCTCTGTAAATTTGGTGTAGAAACTGTATTAAATTTGGTGTGGTAACGCTTTAATGTTTGTGTGGTAACTCGGTTATATTCTGAATACAACCAAGTTTCTTTATTTTAATTTATTAATATATAAATATCGTGAAATTGAACTTAAATATAATTTATAAATATTTCCTAATATTTGTGTTTATCCTTGTAGGTTTGTTTTTTGATGCGCACATTAAACATGTTATTTAATTTCATTATGTATAAGAACTTTGTCATTTGTTCTTTAAATCGAGTACTATTTGACAATCTAGTAATAGCATATTTATTAATTCTAAGAATAAATGACTGCTTGGCAATGGTACTATCCATACGACCGACAAATCGACGGTTTTACAGCTGTCTGTCACAAAGGTGGCATGACATTTCGGCGGGTTACTTTTAAAGAAGATAAAATTAAATCTTGTTTGCGCACTAACAGTTGCCACCAAATTACCCGTTTTGTTATCGGCCCAAATATACTTGGATCACTCTGATATTAAAACTACGACGTCACGACTCGTAAACTGCAAATAAAACGAATTTTATTTGAAACTGCCCAGATGTTTTGGACACGAAATAAATTCAGACAATTTTTGTAACAGTGAATTTGTCAGCCTAACGAAGTTAAGGTCTTCTAAAGTCCAACGATGTTTTCTGGCAATACTTCGTTTCTTGTTCCTTTATCGTTAAACCTTTTTTTAAAAAGATTGCAATAAAATGCATAAGACTGTTGGAAAAAGTATAACATTTGTGTTGGTTTAACCGTGGTTTTTTCTTATTACACGGAATATACAGAAAATTTAAAAATATATATCTTATTTTTTATAAAAGTAAAGGACTCGAAAACAATTTCTGGGTTCATTCGACATACTATAGTTTCGAGAGATCACGTTATTGTTTACAGTTTGAATAACATTCTGCATAACAAAATTGTTTTCAAGGTTATTATTTTGTTGTTGGTTGTAATTTTAAGTTGAATATTGCTAAATACAAAAGCAAGCAAAATTTCAGATTATTGAGAAAATATTTATGAAACGTTTAGCGACAAAGACACAGAAACTATTCATACTTTTGTGTGTATTTACACTTAAGTTTTGTTAACTTCTCTGCAAATTTCTATTTAGTTTATGATAATTTGAATTTTATTTGAAAAAAAACCTTCGGAGACATGACCGTTCAGAAACATTTTGGGTACTTCTAACAGCAGTTTCGAAGGAGGTGCTGGTGAAGTTTTATGACCATATGCCCTGGGTGCCAGGGTAGCTAGGGGTGCCATTTGCCTGTCAAAAATTTGGTAGTGTGGGGGGCCATAGCTAGGCAGGGATTAGAGAGGAGGCTGCCCCGCCAACGAAACATTGCCGCCCCGGGGACCCAGCCATCTTAAGCCGCCACTGTTGTCCCTATCTGGCTCTCTTAAATCCTGACTGCAAAGCCTCCTCGTGGCGAGAGCCGGGCAACGTATGGCTAATAACCTGCGGCTGATTTGCACAGGTACACTGTTCCTATCCAGTGGTTTGATGGGGTCACTGGAGCTCTTGAGGGGCTCCACACCCGGCGTTCGGAGTCGCGGGGCTCTTGGGGGCGGTCCACACCCGGTTTGCTGGGTCACTGGAGTTCTTGGGGTGGCACGTGCTCGGGGCGCTGGGTCACTGGGACCTCGGGGGTGTTCCATACTCGGCATTCAATATCCTACTGGGGAGGATAGTTGTGGTGGAAGAGGAAGTCACTCTAGTCCTCAGCTGTGCGAGGGTGGGAATAAGGGCAGCCCATGGTGTCGCCTTTTGTTGGGCCATGATGAGGGCGTTTGTTTGCCATATGTGAGCCTGTCTTTATGGCTGTCTCACTGGCCGAACGTTTGTTTCGCAAAGTGCATTTTTGTCCGGCATGACTCTTTGTCTTGTGTGCCGCCGTAGTGCCCAGCGGAACGGCGGGGTACAAATACATAACCTTATGTTGTCCCTATCTAGTGGTTGAATGGGGTCACTGGAGTACTTGGAGGGCTCCACGCCCGGCGTTCTAGGTCTCGGGGCTCTTGGGGATGGTCCATACCCGGCTTGCTGGGTCACTGGAATCCTTGGGGCGCTCTGTGTTCTGGGCGTTGGGTCACTGGAACCTCAGGGGTGGTCCATACTCGGCATTCTATTGACTACTAAGGAGGGTAGTAGTTGTTTGCAGTGGAAGAATAAGTCACTCTAGTCCTCAGTTAGGTGAGCGAGGGTCTCGGGAAGCCCTCGGTGTCTCCTTCTATTGGGCAATGATGAGGGCGTTTGTTTGCTATATGTGAGCCAGTCTTGGTGGTTGTCTCACTGGCCGAACGTTGTTTCGCAAGCGCACTTTCTGTCCCGGCCTGTTTAGTCTCGTAGGCCGCCGTTGTGTAATGCTGAACGGTGGATACAAATACATAGATTTATGATGTTGAGCCATCTTATCTCAGAGGTCTGAGCCCGTGTGAGACAGATCTTACAGCTCAAGACAGTAGTAAGAGATTGAAGTTTCCGGTTCTTTCGTCAACGGTTCCTCGTTGTCAATATACACTTTGTGCGGTTCGCAAAAGCGTGATCCTACGAACATCACATCAAGTGTTCAAATTCCTTGAACTTTGCTTTATAGCTTGAGTATCATTTAAGCTTCTTAACATTTAAAGGCGATTCATCGCTTCTTCCTCACTAACCACTAACTATGGTGAACTGTGCGTAACGAATTTTAATCAACTGGTACTAAGGCACCAGAAAATTTTAATGGCCTTCGGGCGTAGAACATTGTCAATGTTAATCTTGTAATTGACCTTTCTGGTCAACTTTAAAACAAAAGGATTAAAAACCATTTCGAATGGCCTCTGGCATTTAACAACAGGACTAGATTTGATACAGACATCCGGTCTCTTTTTTAATTTATTGGTTTTATAACATTTTAAGGCCTTTGCGTCATTTCAGGTTTTGTATAAGATTAGAGTTGGTTTCTTTAAATCAATATTTAATTTATCCATGGCAATTATCAATGAGTAAATAGTTTATTTACTTAGTAGTTGAACCGAAACACATCCCTAAACATTTATGAGACAATTAACAATAAATATATCGCCAACCCCAATAGTAACAGTTACGCGAGTGTCCAGGACAAAAATAACATGTTAATGGGATCAATGAAAATTCAAATTTAATTATCCTTTTTCTCATCCTCTTATTCCAAAGCGTAGAAAACCTTGCCACCGAAGGGCATAATGAGGGACCCTATCGTACCCGACACCTAAACAGCCTGATTATGGTCCTTTAACTTGCCCCTAATCAGAAACTGCCGAGACTAAGCGCTACCCTCATATCAAAAACAAGAGGCAATTAACTATTTCACTAATGTATTCATGCATGCATATTTTTAACGTTTTGGCGCAGCTTTCCGTTTTTTTCGAATACGAAGTTGTTTATAAAATCAAGTAATGTCTAAAAATTTAAATAACTAAACTATTACGCAACTTAAAATATTGATGAACGAAAAAGGAATAGTATTAAATATAATACGAAAATATCCAATACGTACAAGCATTAGAAAATGTTTACGGTGATGAAAATAAAGCCAGTAAAATTATTTTTATGAGTCCCTTACTTGTGTTATAAAAATAATTATTTTTAATGTCCTGTTAATTCCGTTTGATAAGAAAAAATCATGGTTGAGTAAACAAAAATATAAAAGTTTTCCCAACAGTGTTGTAAATTTTAGTGCGATCTTTACTAAATTTTCTCCACTTCTTTGCAGTTTATGAGTCAAGACGTCGTAATTTTTTGATCGAAGTGATTCAAACATATTTGGACCGATAAAACCGTTAATTTGTTGACAGCTGTTAGTGCGCAAAATAAGTTTTAATTTTATCTCCTTTAAAACTCACGCACCAAAATTGACGATTTGTCGATCGTATGCAAAGCAAAAATCCGTCGCATACCGTTACTTCACCCTGCAGTTGAACACTTTCGACATCCTGGATGATCAATTGCTGCCGCGTCGACTCGTCGGCCAACTGAAAACCAAGCTCGCCGATTGAAATTTTTGCACTGAGAAAAAAAATCTTGTTAAATTTACAGGAAACTCTTGGACTCCGGTGAAGCCAAGAGGGTCCCTTAATTTTACAAGTTATGATGTTATCTGATAATCCAAACTCGTAGGTGTAAATTTTACTGATAATATATTTGTCAACTTAACAAGACTTTGCTTGTATTTTTAATTATAAATCCTGTTAATATAACAATCTAGGTAATGTAAAATATACAGGTTGGCGGTTAAATTTATCTATTACCATTTATTAAAATTTCAACTATCTTGAAGTAGTTTTTACAAGAGGATCAGTAATACTAATGTGAATAGAAAATAATTTTTACGGTTCCCTATGTAAAATGTACATTAGGTATTATGGTCAAATTTACACGGTAAAATTATATGTATGACATTTACGCTTTTTAAAATAGGTCTTGCGAAACTATTTAAATTATCGTTGAACAAGTCAATTAAGCCTATTACAGGTAAGGGTAGGTTTTCAAAGAGTAATATGTGTATTACCGAAATGTGCCTTTATTTCCCGGGAACATGCCTTTTACAATCCAGTGCAATTATAACAGAAATATGCACGTTTACAAATTCTGAAGAGAGAGCCATTGCCAATACCCCGACATGTTAAACTTGGTAATAGAACCCTATATAACCAACTGATTAATGACAATTTTAACCAATTATACGTTGCTTACATAATAATTTGTCTTTTATCATACGGCTTAGTGTCTTTAGAAGAAGGCTTTTAAAAATTTGCCATAATTTAAGCTTTTTTCGTGTGTATGGCCAAAGAATGAAGAAACTCGGTCTTTTGGCTAAGACCAAAGTGTAGTATCTTTTATATATAATGCCATATGTAACATAATCACTCATAAGTATGCCATAAAAGCATTTTCGTTAATGAAACCTTGTTCACGGGATATGACGTAAATTACGTCATTTACAACTCACATGATTTCATTTCCATGGTAACCTTTTCAATAGCGCCAGGATTATAAGCATTTTGCATTTTTGGTTCCGCGTGAAACAAGGTCTCATTGAAATTTTTTCAATGGAAATGTTATACTTATGAGTAATTATGTTATACATAATAATGCTAGCCCAGTTACATAAACAATACTTAATCGTTGAAAAAAAGTAATAGTCTGTAATAATATGCATTACAGAACTTAAATAAAAATTTAAGTTGTAAAATTTAGTCTTTTGCTGTGTTAACTTAATAAACATACTGATGTAAACATTACTAGTAATTAACTGTAAAAAAACGAATGCTCATTTTTTATTTACAGAAAGTAAAAGTTAAAAACCAATTACAACAGCTTGTTTTAAAAAGGAAGGGATGGAGTTGTAAAAACCTCAATAATGTAGAGTAAAATATATAATATCAAAGGATATGTAGCCTATATTTGACATTATTGATTACTGTTTAAACAATTTGTTTCCTCAGTGTTTGTCGATTTAACAAGAACTTGCTTGTACTTTTAAATATAAACCCTGTTAATATTACAATCTATATAATATAAAATATACAGATTGGCGGTAAAATTTATCAAATACCATTTATTAAAATTTTAAATTATCTTGAAGTAATTTTTACAAGAGGATCAGTAAAAATAATGTTGAAATAAAATATTTTTTACGTTTCCTCGCGTAAAATTACACTGAAATTTTATATCATAAGGTTTTCTGAAAATTTTATAAAACTTATTTTTTAAATCAAGTCTGAAAACCCCTCTTTGAGAAAAACCAGTTTTAAGTTTGAAATCTAGCATAATATAATAATTAAAATAAATTAAAATTAAGTGAAATATATATTAAAAGTTTTGTACCAAGTCACCTTAATTTGAAAACCCTCGACGATTCTTATTTTGAAATGTTTTCAAAGTTTCGTATCTCGACTTCCTTGACTCTTGCTCTTACACAATATTATTTATTTAAACCGATTTTAAGCAAATAAACTAATTAAATTTAAATGGTTATATTTAAGTATATTTTATCTTTATTATAATTAAGATAAAATATACCTCAATATAACCATTTAAATTTAATGAGTTTATTTGCTTGAAATCGGTTTAAATAAATAACATTGTGCAATAATATAAACAAGCTAATGTGTTTTTATTAAAATAATAATATATTCTTATTATCACTATTTTAATAATAATATGAATATTAAAAAACGTTATACCATGAAACTACACGCAATTTAAGGTCTACAGGCCGTGGCGTAACGAAATATTTCCCCCCTTCCACAAGATATCAAGATATTAATTTTTAATTCTGTGTATTATTATTTCTATTTTTATTCTAAACATATGATTTACTTCCTGTTTATTTTGATGATTTTTGGTCTAAAACTTGCGGATTCATTGTTATGTGATTCCCTCCCTGTTACAAAAGGGATTTGTTTCTTGCAAAGAGTTCATAAATATTAATTAATTAATTCATTACTTCATTCATTCAGGGCCCTTTTATTTGTTATGAAGCATTTGCACCCCCTTCCCCTCGAGCCTATTCAAAGCGCTTTCAATCGTTTAGATTTTCACGCCCCCCCCCCCCGCCTTGACCGTCTTCGGTGGGTCCTTAAAACGAAATGGCCTCCTATTTGTCATGGGCCCCCGGGCGGTCGCGGGCTCTGCGGGTCCTTAGTTACACCACTGTTTACAGACTTAATATAAAATGAGCTCTACCGTGTAAGAATTTATAAATATTTTTTGGTTTGTTTTTTAAAAAGTAATATACCCATTTTACCAGTATTCAGTTAGTATAAAATATGTACTATGAGCTAATATTTAGTGTGAATATACTTTAATGCTAGCCCAGTTACAAAAACAAGAATTAGTCGTTGAAAAAAATAGTAATTATCTGTAATAATGTATTACAGATGTTATGTAAAATCAAAATGAAAGTTGTAAGATTTAGTCTTTGGTTGTGTTAACTTACTAACCATGCGCATGTAAAAATTACTAGTCATTACATGAAAAAATTAGAATTCTCATTTTTTATTTCCAGTTAGTAAAAGTTAAAAACGAATTACAACTGCTTGTTTTAAGAAGTAAGGGATAGACTTGTAAAAACCACAGTAATGTGGAGTAAACTATATAATATGAAAGGATTTGTATATTTTACAATAAGTATTACTGTTGAAACTACTTTCTTTTCTCTCAGTGTGTTACTGGGTGTATTTAATTGTGTGGGTTTTTTTAATGATATAGTAGTTTAGGACTAATTCTTGAAGTGTGAACCTGAGGGGATTGTTCGCTTTTTAATTGTTAAAAAACAAGGTAAATGATTGTTCAAACACTTCACTTACCTATCATCAAGCTTATTAATTTTGTTTCAGTTGAACGAAATAATGAAACGTTTGGCTTTTATGAGATATGATATATTTAATGGAAACAAATATGATTTTCTATAAACAAAGATTAATTCATTTTTAACAGAAGTTAAAAATATCGGTGGATAATTTTAATATTTAAAAACCAAATTTAGTTTAAATAAATTATACTTTTTTACGCTAGAAACGATAAAGTTAATATATTACAGATTTTTGACGCGTAGCTCGAGATGGGGTCTCGAACCAGAAAGCTTGCAGATGTGTATTTTAAAGAAATATCTTATAATTCAAGTAGTATCAATCGTTTGTTTAATTTCATATTATTAAAAATTTAACCAAGGTCAATAAACTCCGCTTATCTGATTATTGTCTGCACTGTTTTTACATTAAGCAACCAAAATATTTACAACCATTCCGGTTTAAGTTAAGAATAATTTGGCAGGCTCAGTTAGTTAATCTGTAGGAAGTACTTTTAATAAACAATATATGATTGGAACATAATTTTATTTTTAACAATACTCTTGCAGAAGTAAGTTTAAAGCTCTATTGCTCGATTTTATAATTAGTAAGTATTTATCAATTTGATAATCTTGATTTTGGGGTTGTATTTCGGTGCTTTCATTGGTCCTAGGGACCGAACAAAATGAACATAAAAAAATTATTTTTATTTGAAATATTGGCTTTTCAGTATGATTTATTACATCTATGTCTTTTTCACATAACAATAGTTAACAAGGCATTATTCCGAAATAAAATATTAGTAACGATATATTTTAACGCCATGAATTATGACTTAGATATCCAGTTTTTTGTTGGGTTATTTAAATTATTGTAAACCACAAATAGCAATTTTTTATTTCCACAATTCTACATAAGAGTAATTTTTGGCAATTTAAACCTCGGTTAAATAGGTCTAAAAATTTAAGCAATCAAATGTTGCATTTTATACGAAATATAAATCGAGAAAGGTGATAGGTAGTAAAGGCAAATCATACGATCAAACAATTGGCGCTATGTAAACTCTTATTAATAACAGAATTGCATATGAGGTTTGAGAACCCTCTTTGAACCTTTTAAACTCACATCTCTTATTAAATATCTTGACACTCATACCTGATAAAACATGCTTTTCTCCACATTGGAAATGTCAAATTTGGTACAAAAATATCATATAGTAAAAAGCTTTAAAAATAACGTAATGCTTTACCGAAAATCAACGATAAAGAGATAGTTGTAATCTGTCGTTTTCGTAAAACCATCGATGGAAAACTGTAATCTGAGTGAGCCTAGGCGTATTTATACCTGCAGAAACTAAGGTTGACTAAATATTGCAACCATATAAATTACTTCCTTTGCATAATGTTAGTAATAGTCTCTTTACACATAATCCCAATGGGATTTGTTTGTATTTCTATCCGCATTTTATCGATGCCACCATTCTTCAGAATACTTTCAAACCGTCTGTGTCTAAAAAAATGTTGGACCACCAGTATCAAACCAACGGTGGCTTTATTAATTTATTTTTAAAACAGAGCCCAATAAGCGGGTCATTTGCCCAATTTAAAAGATTTTCGTCCATTTTTGGCGGATTTTGACTAGAAATCTACAGATATTTTTATTAAATTATATATGGTTAAATATAATTTCTAAAAAAGCCCTGGTCAATTCCTCTTTACTTTTCTTGTTGTAAACATAAATTTGATTTGTAAGTAAGATTTAAGTCCAATTAGGGAAGGTCCACAGTCCACGTTCGAATTATATTAATATCTAAATCTAGTTAAATTTGACAATTAATAAAATGATAAAAGAACGTCAAAATACAAGGAAAATTAATCCTTTGATATCGATATACCACTTTTGGCAATAAGGGACTCACAAGTAGGTTATTTGCCTGTTTATTGCTCTTAACCGATATTGGGCCATTTTTAATTGGAAATAAAAATAAATGTCTAGATCTTAATGTTCGGAACAAACAAGTTTGGGACACACTACATAGAATTGTTAATGATTTTTTGATATCCGATAATGTTTTTATCATTTTATCGCAAAAAAATCGCAATCATTTTATGGAAACCATTTGGTTCAAGAAAGCATACCAACTTCATATTATCGGTGATTTTGATGAATTTAGGCCGATTTTTAAGGGCTTATTAACTCGGAAACGGGTCACTTTTGAAAATGGTTCATAAGACATTTTTAACCCATATAATACGCCTTAAACGTTTTGGTACTCCTATCCGTAACATTCAGTACATACAAAACGCACCCATCCGAACCATATATCACAGCCTCAGATCATTAATAAAACCAGTGAATATTTTCAAACGTTTTAAATTATTGAATACAGTGTTTTATCGTTCAAACGTTTGTGTTCTGGTTTTGAACTGATAAACTCTTTCCAACCGTAAGCATTAGGTCTAATCTGTTTTGAAATATTTAAAAGTGAGCGAAAGGTCTGAGATTTCCCATAAATAATTAGAGAAATGCAGTCTTAGAGGTCACAAAAGCTTTAACATTAAATATAATAAATTTCACTAATATAAGGCACTACAATAATTTTTTAATGGTATTAATTTTACTTTATCTCAGCTTCCGTATTTTGTATTTATATAATGCTTTTAAAAGCCACTGTCTAAAACGATGAAAGTATCGAGCTGGGACGAATTCCTCATAATCTTCACAAAAGTAAAACAGTTAAGTTTGATAAATATGGACGGTGGCTAGTATTTATCAGAATAAATATTACTTGGCATGCTAGGTTAACTACTAAAACAATAGATCATATGTTGGCAGGGGCAGACTGGCAAGGTGAGCAGGTGGACAAGATCCAGCGGCACCACTTTCAGATTTAGCTTAAAATGGCTGGTCACTCAACCAAGGTTTGAAAAGCTTTTGGGCGGCAGTTTAAGCCCACATCACTTTAAGGTCGCAATTTATGTTGGTATAGATTGCCACGCCCACTGCTTACAAATTTTCACGGCCAGCTTTGAACCAAAGTAATTCTATGACCGAATGTATCAATGACAAAGGGAAAATACATTTTCAACAACTTACGTTTCATAAGTCACCATTAACATTCCAATTTTAAAATCCACTGATTATAGAGTTATCTCCACGGTTACCTTAGTTATTGCCCGTGCGCTCTTGCTAGTCACGCGAGTGTTCTGCCACACAACCACCGACACACATTAAGTACAGTTGAAGATTAGAAATTCAGCTTAAGCGGACGCGTATATTAATATTAAGAAAAGTTTTACATTATGGATCTTATTTAAAAATAACAGGATTTCGTGTTCGATTTAAACTATTTTAAAGATGATTTCAAATGTTGCCCCTTGTCTTTTGAAAAAAAACCAAATACGGTGACCGAGATTTGAAGTCGTGTCCTCCTGCTTGTCAAGTGAGTGCTCCACCACCGACACATGCGAAATTGCAATGCTATATAGAGAAACATTTTTGTGGAAAATACGTCTTCATTTCCATTTTTATTAATCAATTAATTCTATAAAAAATTACGTTAATAAGTTTATAAAAGTCAATTTATTCTGTATGATTTTTATTATTTATACGGTTATGGCCAGGATTCGATTAGCTGACGGGTATTTTACCTTTACGTCAGAAAGTTGAAAATACGCTAAAACAATATTAAGACAAGCAGTCTTGGAGAAAGTCCGTGTTCCGTTACCCTTTGTTGCCCTTATTAACGTCCATGTATTATGTATTTTTTTATTATTTATAAGTTAAATTAAAATTAATTTATAATTTTAATTTAAAATATCGTCGTGGTCAGGATTAGAACCCGAGTCATTTTCGTAGATGTTGGATCTTTTCAGCTAAATAAATAATATCGTAGACCAGCCACGGAGGAATGATAAGATAAGTTTAAATTTGGCGCGCTATTTAGAACAGTACGACCGCCAGGTGACGCTAGCATCTCCTTACAGAATAAAATGACATAGTTCAAAGACTGAGTCGGCCTTCTTGTTATTTATCAATGGACAAAATCTTCAGTGTTTGTGTAGCTAATGGACTTTCAATTAATAAATATTTATTTTCGAAATGACGAATCAGGAGTTATTGGTATTTTCTATTCTTTAAGCGTTCAATCAGACCTTGCGAAATAGATTTTCTTGCTTTTCAATTTGTATGTTTTAATTGATCCTGATACACATAATTAACTAAATTCAAGTTGCATATTATATACGGTTCATAACGTAAAAAGTTAAAATATGGTCATTTGGAAATTAAACTCGTTCAAAGTTGCGCTGTCAAAAACTGAAATACAAGATTAAGATTATTATTATTGGCGCTGCATAATCGAAAATCAAGTTGGGTTTTTTTTTGGTCCACGTACAACATGTAGAAAAGGAGTCCATTTCATATTAGCCAGAAGTAAGATTGCTAGAGCCGTAATTTCCAAGGTCAAGGTTTATCTTACTTAAATTGCCTTATTTGATATAACAATCATATCGTATGCAATCAGTTATTAAAGAAGCGTAGGGCATTAACAAATTATTTGGTATTTTGATAATATTTGGTGTTTATACCTCAGGGCGAATTAAAGAACGATCTTTCCTTGGGCACTGGCTAAATGGTTATTAAAAATCCGAATTGCTTTCTCTACGAGAACAGATTGGGTTAAGTGAAGGAAACTAACTTGAATCGCTTCTTATTTCATTTGAAGAAATTTAAATTTGTTCACTTTCTACATAATAAAATAAATATTAAAAAAACTAAATTGACCTTAAAATGAAATGGTGGTATTAATTTTATTATAATCTACGAATTTGGTACGTATAATTTAGTAACTCTCTTCTCTTAACCCCGTCGCAGGAACGAGCAGAGACAATCCAATCTTGAAAATAAATAATTTCCATCCCGCCACGCCTCAAGGACTACTAACCCCAATGTTTGCTATGTATTACTACCAAGGCTTTTAGAGACTTGAACATGTTTAATAACATAATTTGGTTTAGATTGCTATTTTTTCCCCTACAACCGAAGAGGGGAATTCTGATAAGGAAAACCTTAAATATTTTATAAGTTAGTTTAAATTGTCACAAAATTGTTACAAGAATTAATGAAGAAAATTAATTTAAATGATTTAAAATGTGAATAATAAATTTCATCGCGATGTATAACCTTAAGCTTAAATTCCTTAGCGATTATCAGCATAGAAAAATTAAATTTAGGTATTTATTTGCATCAATTTAATATAATATTTCGCTTTCTATTTATTTCAGTATTCCGTAATAAGGATGCGGAAGATGAATAAAGAATTCTACACCAATTTTATTTTAACTGGAATTTTGATGTTATTAATTTTTTGCTTCGTTTAAAGAAAAGAAAATTTGGTTTTGGGGTGGTAATCTACAGTGATTATTATAAGAGCGTACTTTGGTAGTTTTAAAGTTGAATTAGTAGTTGCAAAGGAAAAGTATATTAATTCCTTGAGTGAAACCAGATGTTAAAATATTTTTATTTTATCGTGGATATATGGTTTTAAAGTAAGTAGCCATTTCATTTTGGGTAATTTATTGTGCGCCACGAAATCGATTTTATTTTCAAATCGATGTTATATAATAAAAAAGTTTTAATAAAAAGATATTTTCTAACACCCGAAAATAAAATGTATACCTAAAAAAAATAGTTTTATAATTTTTGCGGATAACAAACCTTAAGGACATTTTTCTTTGGAATATAATAACGGTTAATGGAGTATTGTTTTCACTATTTGACAGTTTGAAAAAGATAAAATTTTACAAATATCCAACTGTAATTATTAAAGACACTGAAATTGAAAAAGGCCTTGTAAATCAATTGAAACCACTTTTAAAAACCCAAAACAAGCAGGCGTATAATTCCATAAAAACATTTGATTACACGTATAACATGATGGAATTTATTGAAAGACTTCCAAATGGAACTGTCGAGGAAATACTTTACAGGTGGGTGATACGTTTGGGCCAAGGTTCGTAGAAACACGTACATGTATCACAGATATTTGTGATATGCACAGTGTTTGAAGTGTTTATTTTATCCCAGAAATTAAATTTGGTTAGAATAAAAAATATGTAAAACTTTCTTCGAAAAAAAGGCAAGGATAAGGGAGAACTTAAAAGTTTAACAATATTGCAGAATTGAAAAGAATTTATGATATATAATTCAATATCATTGGCGTTACTTAAATCTGTAGATAACATTATTAACATTGTTTTTGTTTGCTGCTCGCACCACCACCAACAAATCCTCCACTTACGCCGCTGAAAAAAATTAAAAAATGATTAATTCAAAATTGACGCTTGCGAATAAAATTTGCGATTTTTTTTTCAAATTCGCCGCTAAAGTCGCGTCTCCGCGGTATCTAGCGAATGTTCTATTTTTTGTAGTCCACACTTGGGCGATAAAAAGCTTCAGCTAATCACAAAACGCGTTACATCGATCTATTCCGCTCCCGTCTGTCACTTATTAAGCCTAGGTCTTTAGAAAAGCAGCTCAGCCAACTTGACGAAGATACTGAAGTAAAGGTAATTATCTCACGAATAAAATCCTTTATTTATTGAAATTATCAACAGAAACATCCACTTGGTTCATTTTGAACTGATGTTTTATGTTAGGCCTAAAACATTACTAAAAACCGCACGAGTTGTTTTCAGCGTTCTTAAATTATCGCGCCAAAGTGAAAACCGCTTCCCCAGCGACCAAAAAACCGCGTCTTTTTTCGTTGTGCAAAAATTTTATTCGTCTCGAAAAGTGGGAACTAGCCTTTATACAAGTCTTCTTTTGCATTTGATTTAAAAGTTAAATAATCTGAAAACAACAGTCCTATTAACAATATTTCAGAATTGAAAAGAATTTAAGAGGTATTAATCAATATTATTGGCGTTACTTGAGTCTGTAGATAACATTTTTAAATTGTTTTGGGTGCTGCTCACATGAAGCTGGTCTTTAAAAATATGACTTAATTCAGACTTAAATAAAGTTTATATATGTTATATTTAAATATTAAAAAAACTGTGTTGAAATTTTTTTAGACTATATTCTGTCTTAACTAAGATATAATATATTTTTCATACTTATTACAGCCAAAAATAAGTCTCCGATTTTGGTAAGGGCATGTATGAATACTATTTGGGAAATTATCAACCCTGCATTTCGTAAGTCAAGGTTTTTACATCAACTATGAAGAAGAAAGTATTTCTCTATAAAAATAATTTTTAAAATATTTAAAAAAAGCGATTTTGTTTTATGGAAGTTTTAAGTGGGTAGATCGTAACGTCGTTTTTTATCACTACCTTTCGTTTCTGCCCATTTAAAAAGACTAAGGACTTATGAATAAAATTATTTTCAATCTAATTAACTTAAAAAGCCAAGAAAGGCAAATGACTACAAGGTAAATACCAAATCTCGTAACCTAATAAAATTTGCTCACTTTAATCTTTTTTTAAGTTAAATTTCTTTCAGAAACAGAAATATGTTGAGTTTATTTTGGTTTAAATGAAATAACAATATAATTAATCGATACTAATTATTGAGATTATTTTATTTCTATTTTTAATATTTAATTATTAAGAAGTTCAAAATATATAGAAATGAATTAAGGAACATTTTTAGGAATACCAAAAGAAATTGCCAATCAAAAAGTAGTGATAACCCCAGCAACCAAAGAAAATTCATTGACGGCTTAAGATTTATATTTCCTTCAATTAATGTTGTATGTTATAAGTGTTAGTGTATCGGAATAACAAGTTATTTTCGAAATAATTCTTCCGGTATTTATTTAGACATATGATAGTTTAACATGTTTATTTAAAATCATTATATGATCATTATTTCATTTTTAACTTTGTAATTGTTAAGTTATATCCAATATAATCTTGAGAAAAATTCCTCATTTTGATTTAAATATGTTTTTTATTCAAATATTATTTAAACTTCGATTGAAAAATCATTTAAAGAGCGCGAAATAAGCAAAACTATTGATATGAACTTAATAAAAATATTAAATATGAAACATTATCATTCAAATGGATTGATTTTTTTTATAATTTATGAAATCTACGCAATTCAAGTTCAAAGTAAGTAAAAGCTTAAAATTGATAACACCTTCATAATAAACTTGCAGTTCATAATTTTAAATTAATTTGAACATCAAATACATAGAAAACACTATTGTAAAAGCCTTATAGTAGTTCTTAATTTAATAGGTAGTTTAACATTTTAAAGTGTTTGTCTAATTGCTACGTTCTTTTGTTCATCAATTTTTCATACTAGCTTTGTTTCCCAAATATTATAAACAATTTACATGTACATAAAAATAATTTATAATCGGTTAAAATGGAAAATTTGTGTGATTGTATTTTATAATTCATTTTATAATTTCCTCCAAAGGGCTTAAGATGGTTGCATGATCCTAATAATTGGTGGAGAACTGGCGGCTTTTCGTAAATTACGCAATCATAGTAAATACCAACAAGATCATATTTGTTGTTATGAGGTTGGGAAATTTTTAATTAGCACTGGTCAAACGATCAAATTAAGGTTTAAGTTAAATTGTTATATCAAACAGTTTTACCCCTCACTATCTGCACTGTCAATAATTTTGTGCTACTTGCGGATTTCAGTGCCGCTCATTGCTTTCCAAAAATTGTCAATTTAAAAATATAATTGTTTTCATATATTATTTTAAAAATAGAATAATGTGCTAAGTTTTCTAAATATAAGAACTGTTTTGAAAAAACTTATATTTAATGTATTATAATTTAATGATCTTGTTGTTGAAGAAAACTTATTTTATTGTATAATACGATTTTATTTTAAACCTTTTTCTGTACGATTGCAAAAATATTTTAAAGCTTATTTGATGCTCTGCAGATTTCAACTCGTTTGATTCAAAATTAAATGTTTTTTAATTATTCTAAAAATAAATGAACAAGATTTTAATACAACACTGAATGAATTGATCATTGACGTTTATAATGATATAACATTGAGACTGTTTTACGAAGCATATTAAAAGACCACAAAACATCTAAAAAAAATCATTTCGAGCTTACTGAAAAGGAATTCAAGCTTAATGTCACGGCCACTTCAGTCAACACAATTTTCCGATGACTGACTTATTAACCGCGCATTCTCTTGTATCCCTATTAGCGCGAGCAGGTTGTTTTTTTAAAATAACCTTTAATCGGTCCTCAATAGGTTCTATCATTTATAGGCACTAGGTACTGGTTACAGCAAACCAATTAAAAGGAAATAAATATTATTTTCTTTGATGTTAAGAATTTAAAAACAACTAGCCGGGAATCCCGGTTGAAGGCGAGGCCCAACTAGGTGACTGTTAACAAATGTAGTTCAAGAGTGTACCTGTATTGTAATCCAAATTTTACCAAAATATGTAGTTTAAGACATGTACTGTTATCAAAATCAGTTAAAATTTGAAAAAGTAAATTTTGTGAAACAAAATTCTGAAAATAATATCACAGTAAGAGACGCCCTGCCTTATTTCACAATGTTTTTGTTTTTAATATAATGATTAGTTCGGTATTTATTATGTTTCATAGAAGTTTCAGAGTTTCCTTTCTTCCGCATTTAAAATTTGGACGGGGGATATTTCTCGGATGACCATTAATATTTGATAAACTTCAAAATAAAGTAGTGCTTTTTTTGGTCTTTAGAGCAAGCAGGTGGAGGCGTAGAAACGGCCCATAATAAATATATGGTTTTTAAATTGAGCAATTTCCATGCTAAAAGCGTTTATCCTTTTCCTTATAATGTCAGTTCTATTACATACAACACAGCTTTCAATAATTCTTTACACTAACAATGTAAGAAAAATCTTATTGAACATCATTATTTCCGCAATAACATTTTACATTCAAGGTTTAACTGAAATCGATATTATGTTTTTAAAAAAGTTTGACTTTTGGGGTTTCTTATGGAAAGAGAGATTTCGGCAAACGGTATTCAGAAAACATTTTCTTTGCAATAGGAAAAATATGTCCTTAAGGAAACATACGGTGACATGAGTGTAAAATAAAACCATCGGTTTCGGAGTTAAGCAGAATAGCGAATGGCCAAATTATGGGCACTCCCTAGTTCTTCTTCACCGAAATCAATATTAAGCTATAAATGGTTTGATCTATCGATTGGCGGCTCATTTTCCATTTTAACAGTAATGGTCGAAAAATTATGCCAGTCTGGAGCTGTTACTTGCCAAAATTGCCAAAAGTAAACCTGAAATAGTTGAATATCCAATTTGCGGCCCTTTACCACTTTACCGTTTGAAGTATCATTTACCGTTTTAATTTTAACAGTTGAAAGTTACGCGCTTTCAAAAAACATAAAAGGTTTTGACCGCTGAAGTTGTAAGAAATGAATGATAGGGGGACCGATCCTAATTGAAAATCGTGAATGAAAGGTTAATAATTAAATCTTCGATCAAAGTGCATAGGGAACTTCAGTTTGTAGTCGTGGTTTTCTTTAATGGATCGAGATTTTTCGACACAAACATTTAAAAAAAATTTAAGTTTTTAAATAAAAGTGACAAGATACTTCATGACTTAAAGTTGTTTATTTACTAAAATTAAATAAAATTTAACTTCAGTGAGCTTTCGGACCACGGTCCCTTTTCAAGCCGGTCCATTATAATACTAACAATAGACAGTATTATAATAGACAACCCTATATCAAATTCGAGTCGGGCCAACGGCGGCAAAAGGTACTTAACACTAAAGTCGGCCGACGGTCGGCCGAACTTTGGATTTAGGTTCGAAATGTCCTAGGGGTAAAAGAGTCGGCCGATCGTCGGCCGACTACAAAACGTCGACTCTTTACCGCCTTTTAATTGACCTAAGAACCGACTGCGAAACGACCCAAAACTGATCTATATAATTATTATATGCCGCGTTTTTCGAATACAAATAAGTTTGACGAAAAAATAAAAGGGAATAAAAATTTATCTCAGAAAACCATCAAACAGTCAGAAAATAATTAAAATATCCCCTTTTCCTAAATACTTATGGTCTATTTCATAAAGTTCATGTCGAAATCAATAATTAAATGTAAGGTCTATTTTAAGTCGGCTAATGGTCGGCATACCGAACATAAATAGTCCCAAAAAAGATTTACGGTTTTAGTGTCGAAAACGTTCGAACGTTTTTAGGTCAGCATTTGGTCGTCGACTATAAAGTGACTTTTCGACCGTACCCCGACCTAAACCGACTTCATGTGCTACAGGCTTGAAAATGGACCACGGTCCGAGTAGAAGGAAAGTGAGGTCGACACATCGATCCCGGGGTCGGGGTCAGGTTCGGGATCGGGGTCCGGAATTTAAGGGGTGAAATGAGGGTACAATCGTCGAAAAGTAAATTTATTAATGATATTAATCGCGACGATTTGTTTTCTCATATCAACATATTGTGTTCAGGCCAGCTTGTTCATTTATCTCTGCTTATCTTGAAAGACACTTGAACGTATATCTTATCGCGTTTTATCGTACGGAATAAGTTGAAATGATGTAAAAAGTGATAACCTAGGCAGCGCGCGCGCGCGGATTACCCGGGGGACGCGGTTAATTTGAATTTAAGAGTGTTTTGACGTCATGGAATATTCGTTGTTAAAGTAGAATGGAAATATTTTTTAAACTTTATTTTAATATCATTGTAGTACGCTTGGCACTTGAACCTATCTCACGAGTATTTCACTGGGTGAGAGATAACGCGCGCGTGCGTGGATTACCCGGGGCGTGGTTTTCGCGGCGCGGTTAATTTGAATTTAAAACACGGATTTTAGTGTTTTGACGTCATGGAATATTCGTTGTTAAAATGACGTAGAATGGAAATATTTTTAAACTTCATTTTAATATTATTAGAACGTAAGTTTTAAATTTGATTATTATATTTTTATACCTATATTTAAATATTGAAATTGTTACGCATACATGGTTCCCATTTAATATTGGGATATTTATAGTAATAAATACATAGAAAAATACTATAAAAGTTCAAAACGTATAAAGAGTCCTTCAAAGTACTTTAAAAGGATTTTATTTACGAACTAAATCCATATTTTAGAAGTTAGTTTGTATGAAATACTTACTAATACCTGAAAAATGGACTTTAGAGTTGATAAGATTTGTAAATATCATTTGAAACTAATAATTTTCACGTTTTATTTAAGTCAAGCAATGACATTTTTAAAAATTAAAGAAGTTAAACAATATAAAAATTGGTAAATATTGTAAATATTTTTAGGTAATAAAGAAATTAAGAAATGTTTTAATTAAAATATCTTTCATTTTCTACTACATTTTTAAAAATGAAAGAAGTTTAACAATATAATTATTCTAATATAATTTCAAATTCAGGTATTATTTAAAGTACAAATGCATAATTTAGTGAAGCAATTCTTATTTAAATACTTTTATTTAATTAATTTGTTTATCTGAAATGTATTTATTGTAAAATAAGTGGGTTTTACTATTTATCACGGTTATTTATATATATATATATTGGAATTGTTACAAAAGGTTCTTTTAAACGTAACTTAGTACATTAATTTATTTTCGAAGTTCAAAACGTATAAAGAGTCCTTCAAAGTTCTTTAAAAGGATTTTATTTACGAACTAAATCCATATTTTTTTTCAAACTTAGAAGTTAGTTTGTATGAAATACTTTCTAATACCTGAAAAATGGACTTTAG
Organism: Leiobunum rupestre; assembly: GCF_980474605.1. Taxonomy (NCBI): domain Eukaryota; kingdom Metazoa; phylum Arthropoda; class Arachnida; order Opiliones; family Sclerosomatidae; genus Leiobunum; species Leiobunum rupestre. The sequence continues at coordinate 55,669,950 of NC_143392.1, read as the reverse complement.
TGTGGATAATTGAGTATTTTTTCAATCCTTATACCTATATTTACATATTGGAATTGTTACAAAAGGTTCTTTTAAACGTAACTTAGTACATTAATTTATTTTGGAAGTTCAAAACGTTTTAAGAGCCCTTCGGAGTACTATAAAAGGATTTCATTTACAAACTAAATTAATATTTTCTTCAAACTTTCAATTCATTATAATTTGAATTTAAATCAAAACATCATGGATTATAGGTGCGTAATCTACTATTAGACCGAACGGATTAAAAAATTTTTAAAGTAAGTGGTTTTACTGATAAACTCTAAAGGAATTTAACTTTAAAGGGTATCTTAGATAATTGTTTTTAATTTTATTCAAGTTCAAAACGTATAAAGAGTCCTTCAAAGTACTTTAAAAGGATTTTATTTACGTACTCAATCCATATTTTAGAAGTTAGTTTGTATGAAATACTTACTAATACCTGAAAAATGGACTTTAGAGTTGATAAGATACCAAATACATTTTCCTAACTTTTCGAATATTCGACTATTTGATCAAGAAAAACGAATATTCGCGAACTTTCCCAAGTGCTATTCGATTCGATGAATCGAATATTCGATTTGGTATTCGATCGAATTATTTGGTCTAACCAAATATTTTGCACCCTCCTATGCTGCATGTAAAACTATAAAATTAAAATGGTTTTAAATTAGCTCAAATATACATGCGCATATTTTAAAAATGAAGACAACGAATTGGTCTTGTGCACAAGCGTTCAAAATTATTCAGCGAAATTTTGTATAAAATAACTTTTTTTGAATATCATTGATTTTGCCGTCACAAAAACACTAAACACTTTGGAACCGTTTTAAACCGGTTTCGAAAGATCAAATTGTAAAATTTTGCCGTCGAATGTATTTCTCGTATGGCTATTAATACAGTTGACACCGTTAATGTTAAATTTTATCTTTCGAAACCATTTAAAAATGGTTCCAAAGTGTCTAGTGTGAACGCTGCTTATGTTAACTTAACAAACAACTACGTGGGAGGGGAGTGTACTCAAAGGAATTTTTTTATCTGGTAGAAGGGTCCAAAGCCGTCCAAGTGATCTTACCATACGCGATACGGCCGGATAAGCATTTCAAGTAGAGGTATGTATTCCTGGTCTTAACTAATCTTTAAATTGGATTCATAACACGTTAATGAACATTACAGGTTCAAATAAAGTTCGTGTATATTTTCATTGATTTTTACGAAAATATGAAACATTTTTGAATGACGCAAAGGTCCCATATAAATCATAGTGCGAATATTTAATTTACATTACATTGCATTTCCAAAAATGAAGACAATATTTAATATTCAATGACTACGAAAATGTTAAAGATGGCGAAAGCGATCATGAAACGAAAAATAATATTTAATTTGAAATAATAGTGGAAGACTTAAATTTATAATAATTGTAAGAATAGTAGGTTGTGAACAGTACCTTAATTTTAACTTTAAAAATGAAATCATAATTGGCCGTATATGCTAAGATGAGACGACATTGGATTCCAAATCAATTGGGTTGGTCAATTTATAACTCAAGCAAAATTTAAAATACACTATAATTATGTAGACGATTTTAAATAGTTCAACAAAATTTTTATAACAAGTCATTTATTGTGGATTGGTCTTCATGGTAGCACCTTCTTCAGCTATAAATTTTACTGTTGAGTCTTTTGAAGATGCTCCAATGAAACCCTTCCCGATAGATAACATTTAAGAAACCATTTTTTTTAAATAGAGCATGCACGGTTCAAAACATGGTTAAATATATTCGATAGTCGAAAAAATTACTTTTAAAATGCCCGATTTCATTACACCTTTTTAGTTACGTCCAAACTCTAAAAGGTGGTCGCGTACTCAGTTATTTTATTTGTACAATAACTAATAGTGCAGGTAGAATTTAAGTATAACGATAACGAATAGACGGTAAAATAAAAGCCAACGGTTTCCCGGCTTAGGAAGGTTTTTTGAATTTGAGTGTAGGAAAAAATGGGGAACATTTCGTGACAACATGGCTGCCAGTCTCAGAGCTTCGCGACTTGAATTTTCAATGAGGTAATTTTAACTGTTTTTTAATGATTAAATATCGAGGGGTCGGAAATTTACCAAAATCCCGTACACTTTGTCTAAAATCGCAAAATCTTTAAACTCTTTCTATGGTAAATAAACATTGAAATCCCAAAATCCTTTCAAAAAGTAATGATAAAATCGCCAAAATCTCTACGAAATCCCAAAATCCCGTACAAAATAATGGCAAGTGTCCGATCCCTCGTTAAATATGTTTCTAAAATTGATAAGACTTTAACTAAATCTGACTTCAACTTTCGCCACATTCACATAATCCACTAGTATCTAGTGACAATATATCTAGTGAAATTGTACCTTATTTTGTTATTGGAACCAAAAATAACCAATAAGGTAAGTACGAGTAGCTAGTTATTTTAAATACTATACGTTTTTAAAATTAAACAATTTTTAAGTAAAAAAATAATTAACCAAAAAATTCTTTTGGCTACAATGTTATTCAAACAAACACTTTAGATTTCGTGGGTTCTACTTTATCACCAATCTTTGAACTATATTAAGAACGACGTAATACGTAAAGCAGAGTACGCGACAACCTATTTTGTTCGATTTTACTATTATGTATAGAAAATGGATATATTCAAAATAATTTTTCTCTAAATTTCGTCGTTTCAATATTTAAATATTTATTTTAACCAGGACCAAGTGTTACCTGATATTTTGACCTTACTGAGTTTTGGGTGATGACCATTGAATTGGATATAGTACCGTTAGAATGACAAAGGCGCGTTCAGGAGTCATGGTTTTGCGAAACAAATTCTGATATTCCGTGTCGGTATATTCAGCCGCCACTTCTATCATTATACGGTTGGCGCCATCTATAACTTTCAAAGTACACTAGTACTATTCATTCCATCGTATACTTTATAGTTCCCGCCGCTAACAGCGGATGGCGCCACCGACCAATGATAGTATTCTTAATTTTGAAAAATTTGTTTCGTGGAAGGCAGATTGAAAATGTCATTCTAGCGGTATTATTCCCAATTCAATGATGATGACTCTCGCCGTCGTAGCTTTTTGCACATTTTGTAAAAAATAAAACCAGTCTTAAGGATAAAAATGCGACAATAAAATTATTTTCGACCCTAGTGGGCTGTTTTGACGAGAGTTTGGATTGTACTTGTCTTCGGTCCATTTAAAACCGCCAAAAAGGACTCAAATTTGCACGTATTTAAACCACGTCCATAAAGGCCCGTCGTGGGGGGGGGCGCCAGGGGATGCTCAGCGCCCCCAAATGAGTACTTGAGCATCCCCAATTTACTAATTTCATAGGTGGGGAGATAAAAATTACTCAAGGCATTGGCACCCCCAAAAAGAATTTGAGCACCCCCAAGTTTTGGCGGCTGTGTACGGGCCTGCGTCCATAAAAATTGTCTTCGGAACACCATCAATCGCATTTTTAACCGCTGAAGTACCCGCTTTTTTATAACGGCTGGTGACGAGAGCATTCTGATTTCTGGGTATTGTGTTTTTTCAAAGTTTTAGTTTTGGTTTAGAGCGTCAATTTAACAGAAGCGAAGTTCTTTGCCTTCTCTTCGGCCGTTCAGATTGTGATCGGTATTGCTGAAGGTACGGTACGCTTATTTCCTAATAATTACAAAGATAAGTAAAGTTAAATTTAATTGATTTAGTTAATAGTTATTGATCACCTATGTCAGCACTTTTAAAGTAAGTAAACCTTATCTATATTATCCAATACCAAGATTGTGTAGTTTCTATTACCACGTTGTAGATCTCGGTACAGGTAATAAGGGGAAAGGAAGTTAATGATGTAGATGGCAGTTAATTGGAATCGTGACGAAATTCAAATGATAAAAAACACCTTTATTGATATGTTTGAACCACTAATTAACAAAACAAAACAGTTCTATAGGTAGAAATTTTTCTCCTACTTACATAAATCAGGATTTGTATCATTTTGAATGGGACACTGCGATAGAGAGCGAGAACAAAAATTTAAATTAAGATGCTTAAGTAATTACTGGGGATAAGGGAGATACTTGGTTTTACCGTCTAACTTAAGAGTTTAAAGTATTGGGAGTTTGGGGAGAGTTGACAGTCTCGTTATAGAATCTAACAGTTCATGAGCTCTATTTATGTGGGTAACTTAAAATAGGACTTTTTATGTGTTTAATGGCATTTTTAATAGACTATTTTTGGGGTTTTCCGTTTTTATTCAGAAAGCTGGGTGAAATACTTTTAGACATCTAAGATGTGCTTCACGAGAGAAAGGATGAGGCGGGGAACCTTTATAAAATAATTATTAAGGGGTGAGAGTCAATGGCGACTAATTAGCGGGAGGATATTAGCTCAGTCGGCGACCAAAGGTAGGTGGAGGGAAAATAGGTAAATTTCAACGTTACGATAAATGTGTCAAAATCCGGGATGGACGACTTCGCTTTCTGGAATTATTCTTACTGGATGTCTTGCAGTTCTGAGGGTTTGCGAGGGGCAGGTCATTTCCTTGATTAAAGACGCACCCCTCGAAGATTAAATCTGATTTAATAGTGATTATTCTGAATTATGTTGATTAAATCACGTTTATTCATGATTAGAATGTTTAAATCTGATTTTATCATGATTTTATGATTAAAATGATTAAATCCTGATTGAAACGATTAAATCGTGATTAGTATGATGAATTCGCGATTAGAAATCAGAACGAGAATCAGACTGATTATATTGGTGATTGAAATGGTTATAATTGGGCGTGAGTAGAACGAGCGGATTATAAAAATTTAATATGAAAAAAGTAGTTCACATTACACTATAATTATTAAGCTGTGAAAACTAGTGTTACAAAATTGTGATAACTTGTTACAAAGCTGTGATGTTTCGGATGTTTTAAATAAAATATGATAAGTTATTTTTCAATCATTTCAATGAAACTCAATTACGATATATCAATCAATATTATTTAATATATTAAATTATCGTACTTTAGTTTTGATTTTAGTTATAAAATGTTAACTCGACCGATTTTATCGATTAAATTGTTATTAAAATGATTAAATAATGATTTAAATGATTAGATCATGATTAAAAATATGAGATCATGATTAGAATGATTAAATCGTGATTAGATGTTTTAATCTTGATTAGGCTAAATTAGAAGAGACTTAAAAAGGTTTTCAAATTCACAATTTATTTACTTATATATATTTAAAAAAATTGTGTATTTTAAAACCGTGTTAAGTCTCTTTTAATTTATTTTTTTAACAATGTACTTCTCTTAACTTCTACTCAACGACCCTGATTTAATACTTTTACTATGATTAAGACGCACCCAAATTGGAAGTGACCTGCCCCTAGGGTGTTTTTAAGTGAGGAGTAAAAAGAAGGCCGGGGCAGCCTGGATTATCTCTTACAAACGGGTCGAACTTTGACGACGCGTGGATTGAAAGTTTCTCCTTTTGGGAATATAATGGGCCGAAAATTGTTCCTACGAACAGTCTCTATTTTGGTGGCTGTTTGGGCTTGATACTATATCTTGCAACCTTTTTAGGAAAGCGTCATAATAAAATGATATTCCTTGCCCTTGCTTAAAGATATTAATTCACTAAGGCGGGGAAAAATAATGATAAAATGCGAGTTGTGGCCTTATTGTGGAGTGAATTAAATCCGAGAGAGGGGGTTACATACAGGGGAAAGAAAAAAATAAAACCAAGAGGGGAGATTCGAATTCAGAATGGAAACCCTTTATTTATTATCAATCACAAAATCTTTATTTTAACATTTATACACTAGATACAAAACAAAAATGAACCACAATGCAGGGGGACTGAGGGGACAATTCTTTTTTCGTTAGTAGGATGGTTAGGCCATCCCTAATGCTGGTTATTACTTTTAAGCGGGGGTTAACATGCACAATAGATATAAAAATTAAAACACTCAGACTAACTGGTTAATTAAAAGATTTCTTACGATTCTCAATAGGGTCAGTTCCAACTTCTTTTCTTTCGGACATTCTGATTTAAATCAGCGAAGGAAACAAATAAAATATATACACTAAACTCTGATAACTATGATTAAAATAAAACACTTTAATTACAATTAATTTTAAACTCCAAAAACTTTAATAAAGATACTTAGGCGAGGGGAAAACACGATTGACAAAATTTATTCTTAACAGTACAACGATACAAACGGGATGTGAGCTCTCGAACTCGGGGGTCTATTTCTTCGGACAATAGCGAGGGCCTGCACCTTTCTTGGATATTTTATCTCTACGTGTAAACAGTTATTTCAGACTTGACCCTGGGTATTCTTCGGGGGGATGGGGAAACGATATTTGGTTCTTATCACTAGATTTTCTTCGTGGCTTCTCTTCGATTTATGGGATTCCGGGTTATGGGGTTCCGGATTACGCAAGACACACGCACACGCGTTTTCTTGAAGGGCCTCGACTGGGGACTTCTTGTTTCGCGATGACAGTTCCAAACTGTCCGTTCGTCTCGCTTACGGCACGGATGCCTGAATTACGGTAACTAACGAGCCGGATTACTTCTTACAAGCGGCGTAGGTACTTCGGGTTTCCTTCTTAAACTTCTGGCGAGGGATCGGATCTCATATCGTTGGATGCTTATTCTAAAAAAAATTTATTAACAGAGAGACATGCATGGATTTTTTTAAATAATATATAATCAATACTTGATTACACCCCAATTATTGATTAAATATTATTTAAAAAAAATCCAAAATTTTTAGTTGAACAATTTCCATGGAAATGTGAAAATCTTTTAATATTTATGCTTATTCTCGGGATCATCGGAGAATCGGCGGTCAGCTGTGAGTTGACTCGTTCGAAAAGACTCATGAAACGGCTCTGGTTGAATATTCGGAGACTCAGTTCCATCAGTGGTGGCTTTTGGGGTATTGTGGGGTCTGACGGGCGAGACCGCGCGTGGATTAAGCGGACGGTCATTCCGGACTTGGGCTCCGGAAGTTCATCTCGGGTCCAGGTAGAGTTATCTCTTCGTGGCAATGGCAGACTTCTCTCAAGAATCCAAATTCTTTCCTTTTTGGGGCTCTGTCTCTTAGTTTACGTCCGGGCGCCCTCTCGACCCTGTGGCGATGGCCTTGGAAAACGAGCACTTTTTGTTGGGTTATCGCTACCTGGTAGTGGATGGGAAAGTTTGCGGAATGTCTTGCGCCATGGTCTTGTGACCGATAGAAAAACACTTTAATTAGCCGCATAGATCGATGAATTTAATTTTAGTATTGCCGATGGCAGGGATTTCGTTTACAATTTATATTAAGTACACTGTTTAATTATTTAACTTAATTTTATATTTTATAGAATGGGTTGATCGAGTTCTATATTATTTATAAACTATTTTTAATTCGTATGTAGCGTTCAAAGTTATTTAAGTTTTTAGTTTATCATTAAGTTTTATTATTTCTTATTTGCGGAGGGGTATTATTAAGTATTAGATCTTAAAATTATAAGACGTTTGGTGTCTGGTACGTTACTAGGGGTTAAGAATATCCCCCAAAATTGATAAAATTAATACAAAAATAATATGTACAAGACCAGATGGGTCTGACGCGGGGGGCTATAAGAATCGGTAATCAGAGTGTGGGGAGGAAATGTAATAACAAAAGTAAATAACATACAGAAAATTTAAAAAACAATGTAAGTATGCGGGGGAAAGTGATCCTGAAGGGTTACAATCTGTGCAAAATTTTCATTTTTTAGGGGATTTATTTGGGAATTTCGTCCTCTTTTATTTTACTTGGGACTATCGCGAAACAAAATCCCGAACTGGGGAAACTCTTCTGCTCTCATGGTTCTCTCACATGAGCGGCGGATCTCTCCTTCTTGGGGTGCTCTCTGGTTTTGTTGGTTTTAAGCCTGGGGAGGGTTGGAAATGTGGGCTTGGTGTAACTTGGGTGTGCTAATGGATTTTGGTTGCGGTGGAATGACTTAGAATAACTTCCACCAAAAGCGACATAAGACCCAAAAGTGTGTCATTATGGTATAACGTTTAATGAGAGTTTGTCGCGAAGTAAAAAGAGGGAGTGGGTGAGGGGGTTAAAAATACGTCATCAAAATTTGAAATTTCCTCCACTTTAGCGCCGCTGAGTGAGGCGTTTTAGAACGTATGTCTACGGGAGAATAAATCGAAGAGATAAAATCACGGTAGACAATAGACTAAATATACAGTTGCTAGTACTATTCCAACTAGTAGGTTATGTAGTCTTTGTGAGACTAGCTCTCAGTAAATATATTAACGGGAACAAAGGTAGAGTTGCAGGGGAGGACTGGCTATTGTGCCACCTTTGCCAATAGCACAGGGGCTAAAGTGGGCCCCTTCGGAGTTTGATATATGCTTGATACAATCTACAAAGTTCAACCATGGGCCAATAAAACCAGGACATGACTCTCTTTTATCGCTATGCGGCCACTAAGAGAAACAGCCGAGCTACTAGAGGACCCTATCGGCAAAAATTACAAACGCGAACAAGTAACAACCCACGTGACACCTTTTTCGAGGAGGGGGAAGGGTTAAGGAGGCAGTTTTTAAAAGTGCAATGGTGACAAAGAGTGAAGGAAAAGGATTTTTAGGATTTGAAAGTGAGTTTAATTAAGTATTATTCTATTTTTATAGTTTGGTTGAACTATTTAATTTATTCTAACATTATCCCTATGTGTATAGAATGTTTCAATTGGATGATTGTATGGGGATTAAAGCTGGCTGTGATATTTTGAATGATATTAACTCATCTGATGAGCACCTAGCAGCAGTCTGTGATAATATTTTCAATGATGATTCTTACTCTATTGATGATTGATGTACCTGAACCTAAAGCAATTAAGAATTAAATGGTAAAATTTAGTTTTCATTATGGTTATTGTTAATAACATTGTATTCAAATTATTAGTGAAAATACTCAACCAAAATCAAAAAGACAAAATCCAGAGACAAATATTTGCAAAGCGCCAAGCGACAAATTACTGCCGCCATTTATATTTTTCAGCTACTCTCAGATGGCGCAGCCGTAGCTAAAAAAAATGTTACGGGTTCCGTTTCAGCCCCCTTTTCAACCCCCTATCACATATGTCCTCGTTTCTCGAGAGTAACGGTAGCGACGTACGCGAGGTAATACGAGAGTCATGTCCTGGATGAATATCTTTTATTGCCCCTTGGTACAACAGTCAACACTATATACACGACGCATTTCCACGATTAAAATAAATGAAAGTATTTTAATCTTCAAAATACCAATTTTAAAAATACATAAAACGATGAAATCATAATTTTAATAAGTCTATTTAAACGTTTTTGTTGTCATTATTAGTCTCTTTAGTCTTTACCAAACAAAGTTATAAAATTTTATTGCTAGACTAAAAACTCTAGTTATTATATAGGTCTTCGTTGTACCAGCTGTAACCAGCAACACAAACAAAATCCCTTCTACGAGTACCCTAGCACGGCCCACTGCGCATGCGCTCGCGTTCTCTCGCCCCATAGCGGCCCGCTCAAATTTGACAATTTAGTTACAATTAACATTAATTAACTAGATTAAAATGCCTTCGTGCTGCATTCCTTATTGCAAATCTAAAAGTGGTAAAACTCCTGAAGTTTCTTTCCACGAGTTCCCCAGTGATGAAACTCTGCGAGAAAGATAGCTGAATATCATATCACGTGATAATTACAAAATAAATGACAAATCAGCATCAAGTGTAGTATGCAGTTTACACTTTAGTGACACAGATTATCGTAAAGGTACAGAATTCATCTTTAAATGACAATTGTGGAGCTTGACATTTTCAAAGAACCTGTACACAATTTGGTTATAAATGCACTGGGATCTCTAGGCCCTTGGGGGTGGATATAGTGACCTGAAATTAAAAAGTTCCAGTCCTAAAAATCTCATAATGGCCCCTCAAAAATTTAAATAATGTTTACTCATTTCCTTGCCTCTTAAAAATTTATTGATTATACGAATCAAATTTCGAATTGGGATTTGCTGTTCTCCACTCCTTGATTTAATATAACTATCAGACAGAGGTGGTTTAAAATATTCAAAGCAGAAGTTTTTCATGATTATCTCAATTGTTTTGACCTTCATAGAGGGAGCGATTCCATATTTACGAGAAACTCCTGGAACTTGTGATTTCAATGACACTCATGCTTCAACTTCTGCGAAATTTATCTGTGACAAAATTATTCCACCTTTAGTTGATAATGTATCACGGATAAATTCAGCTTGTAACGACGATAATCTTAAAGAACTTAGTTTTATGCCTCAAACGAGAAAGTTTCTCAAAATGTGAAACGTTCAATACAACATTTGCGGCAGTTATTTCTGAAAATATGTAAATAATAACTTTGTTTAAACTTCTCCATATTATGGATTGTAAATATTTAAATAATAACTTACTTTCAATTTCCCAGTTACTACAAGCGTAAATTGTGATTATCCAAGCAGTTTCTTGTCATCGACGTGTTGTCAAGTGTAACAGCTGAGTCAGTAGCGAGAGCCACTGACATCTTGGATTTTAAAAAACTATTTTCGGCGGGAAAAACAAAAGTAAAAATTTTGAAAAAGTGATTAAAACATATAAAAAGAGTTGATTTACCTTTCATTTGACATTTCCTTGAAAATGCCGATTAATTCTCAATCTTTTTCATAATGAATCAAAAACCAACATATATCCGTAAGATTCAATGTTAAAAAGGGGTCAGATTATAGCGCTCCAGCCTACGTAGCGGCCACAAATGGAATTCACTATTTTGGGCTGATTGAGCGGGCCGCTATGGGGCGAGAGAACGCGAGCGCATGCGCAGTGGGCCGTGACCCTAGTCACGAGCCGTTTACGCTGTCATTGCCTGTCAAAAATCAAAACCCTATGGTCAAAACTCAAACTTCAGTTCCTGGTAAGCGACACTTTTCATTATAAGAACTGCAGAAATAAATTTCTTAGGCCTAAATATGTTATTAAATATTAGATTTTAATTCGACTGCACTCTTCATAAAAGTGCAAATCACATATTAGACATAAGCCTAGGCTTTTTTATATACTTCGCCCCAATCCCTGTTATCTGGAAATATGATAAAGGTGGACTTACGTAAAATAAATTGAAATGAAAATGGCTTTTCGATAAATATATTCCGTGTTGTAGTATTTAAATTAAAAATATGAAATATTTTATTTATCCAGCTCATCAAATCGACAGGGAATTATGACAATTTTTTAAGCAGAATGAGTATTAAAAGAGTAAATTCTGATTTAAATTAAATTGCGATTAAACCGATATCGTTACGAGTATACATTTTTGGATATACTGTATACACGAACCGACGGAAACAAACATTTTGGGTTTAGACAATACTCAAAGCTAAATGTTAATAATGTAAGGGGTATTTTAGTACGTAGGTGAGCTCATAGGTAGGCCCAGGGCTTGGCCAGAAATATATTTAATAGGCGCAAAGTGGAGTAAACTAGGATGCCAAAAAAAGGGAAAACGGGCGCAAAAACCGTGAAATAGGAACTTAAAAAAATGTATGGCAGTTTTCATTGGCTACTCGGTCAACATTTACTACAGTCCCCTCAAAAATGAGTCAGTCTTATGATAATTTATTATAAGATTATCCAAAGCCACAGTGGATGAATGAAATTTTTATAACTTATAGTGTAGACATTCAGTTTTGGTTTTCTAAATGCATGTTGATTTATTTCATTGTGGTAATACCAACCAACCATTTTTATGGAAAGGCAAAAAATCCTAAATTAAAAAAAATATTTCTCAGGGTTGAGGGCGGCACGTGCTTTTTTACCCTTGGTTACGCCACTGAATTTATAAATTATTGAAATTTGTTGGGCCCTTTGAAGTTGATGGCACATGACTCTCAGTCCACCCCTGTAGAGTTGACGCACTTTTGGGTCTTATGTCACTTTTGCTTCCACGACATCGATTGGTCGAGTCTGTTGCTATTGATAATGTGGTGTAATGAATGAAAACATACTCAATAAAGTGCATGGTTAATTTAATCAAACTTAGTTACGTTATTATACATTATTTACAAGTGAACATTACTAAGCGCATACTACAAAAGCATCTGAGGAAGTGATGTGAGGGGGAGGGTCGGGATGCCAGATCTACAGCGCTGCCAGATCTTTTCATAGAAAAACCAACTACCTGTACATTACACAGACTTTATACATACACTAGTATGTCTCATCCTTGAGCGATATATCTATAAGGTATAGTGTTCGTACGGGGACCCCGACCCCGAAAGTCGGGGATCCCCGACTTTTGTCCCCGACCCCGACCCCGACCCTGACCCTGACCGTTGCAAATCAAGTCGGGGTTTTCCATTTTTCGGGGTTATGTTTTCGTAGTGTAATTTTATATTTTCGGGCCGAGGCCCCCCGCTAAAATCCTAAAAATGTAAAATAGATAGGTTCCTCCTCTCCCTTTTTTCGTGGGCACAATAGAATGATCCGAATGACCTTCGGCTGATGCCGCTGACGTAGCTCACGCTTGACTCCGACTTGAGTCGCTTTTTTAAGTTTTAGTTTCATAATTGCCGTTGTTTCGGACTCTCTCAGTCTCAGCTAAGGAATGTGGAGTTACAACGTTTGTAAATAACTTGTGAGTTTATAGTCCTAGTCGATAATTCAAAATAACGGTAAAAAATGCCGCCGATCAGTTTTGTAAAATATTTTCGGCGGCGTAATCGTCGGCCATTTTCGGTATGGAGATACAGGCCGGAATTAAGGGCTTCAAAAGTCGCATGATGACTTAGGCCTAAGGTGGTGCCTTGGGTATTAGCCTAGCTGATTATTATTATTATTATTATTAATTCAGGCAAGGCTGCCAGATTTCGATAGATAGAAAACGGCCAACTCTCTCAAATGTTTTCGTTTTGAAAACAAAAATTTAGCGGCGTAGCTATCGACTAAGAATATTACTAATAGTCCCTAGGCTCAGAGGCTGGCTTACACAAGATACACTATCTAATCTTAACCAGTAAAATTGTGGTATTTTATAATTTTTCTATTCTTAACAAATACAAAGGATTTTCCATCCCCGACCCCGACTCCGACTTGTTTTTCGCGGGGTTAGACCCACCCCGACCCCGACCCCGACCCCGACTTTATTTTGACCCCGTACGAACACTATTCAGGTAACGCTCTTTTACTCTATTATTATTAAGGTAAAGTTAACCCAACAGCTATTACCTTTACAACCATATCGACGCTTCATTGAGCTTGTTTTTGCCCCTTCTTTCTCCCGTCTTTGTTGACGACATGTAGGATGCTACCGACTAAGTTTAGTTTTTAGCTGGGGGTTGCTGGGGCTCTTGGTTTGGTTGGGGTTCGTGTTGCAATCGTCCAAGAAAGGGAGAATGGAGGAAGGTGTAAAACGAGGAACAATGGTAAATGGTTTTAATTTTTTAAATGATACCATATTTTTATGGATATCTGTTTACCTTTTCGATTAATGAAGGGATCCAATCTGGAACCACTCCAACAATAATGAATATATGCCAACCCCATGTTAATAGCATTGATATAAAGATGCTACAACCAGTTCAACAATAATTATACCTGAAAACCATATTTATTATTTAAGGGATTATTTAACACCTAAAACTTTGATTATCTTACTATTCTTATTGATTTAGGTGATATTATATATATTTCGTAAGAATTTAGGTTGGAAACATGTTGGTCAGGTGACAGGTATTGCACCTTTAAGGGGAAAAAGAAAAGTTAACTTTATATTTTATATCGTGGCTATTGTTATCAGAGTTAAATAAGGTAATTTTTATATATTTTTTTCCTTTATTGTGGGAAACAATTTGTATTTTAGTTTTTGGTAGAATGGGGTAACACAAATCTTTATTTCATGAAACAAATTATACACATACCAAAACACTTATTTAAGGTATATAAAGGAGAAAATAAGAAAATTAAATAACATCATAAGTCAATGAAACTTTTTCTTCCAGAAGTTTGACCTCTTGGGGATAACATTTCAAATAGAAATATAAGTTATTTAGAAAATATCTGGGCTACATTGGTAGCTATATCAAATAAGGCAATCGATTTCTCAGATATTGTGCATTTTATTCAAAAATGATATAAATAATAATATCGCATGACCAGGCAGCACGAGCACGTGCACATTAGGTTGATATTTAGTATTCATCGTTTATATTCCGTGTTGAGCAAAATATATACGTCGTTTGAACGTGTAAAGTTTGTATGTAAGACACTTATTCAGTCATGTGTTTTACTACACGTGTTTCCTACGTATAGATATGGTATATATATCACTAGATTGGCAGACAGGTAGATTTTCGTATATAAATAGTGATAAATAAGTAGGTTGGAAAAGTGTGAAGCTTCATTTTGTGCTTACGTAGATATATGCCTAATTTACACGTGCTCCTGCTACTGGATATACTTGTAAAAGATAAATAACCAGTGGCGTAGAAAAGGGAATGGTTCCTTTTAAAAACCGTCCCTTGGGCGTATCTTTGACTTTGCAAAATTTTATCCCCTTCCTTACCCCCTCTTAACTTCTATATAGTCTAACACGACGTTTGACGCGTTTCTGGCTACGTCACTGCAAATTTGATTTAAATTTAAAACTTAAAGATAATGATTTTACTATTTAAAGAAAACATTTCGCGTATTCGTTTGAAAGTTTCAGCTGTTTCCAGGTATTAATAACACTTGCATACTACGTGTTTCTAAAACGTGCAAAACAAGTTTGGTAAACGGTGATCAGGTCACCAGTGTTAGGTTGTAGGTCGAGAAAGAACATCAATAAATAACTAACATAACTGGTTTTAATAAAAATATCAAATGAATAATATTATTCAACAAATTACAATAGATTACAACTGCACCAACGCCATTCAGAGTTAGAAGTGGGGGAGAGAGATTAGCTGTTAACTGATTAATTACGTCATCATTATTACATCATCATAGACGCCGCCTTGTGGAAAGAATGTAAAACGGGGTAGTCAACAAGGTACGCCGTATGACAAAGTCTTATAGAAATTTAAGTTTGATATTTCACACTCCCCCTACTTTGGTATCCAGTAAAACAAATAGTACAATAAATTAGTTGGCTATCTTTAGCATATTTACACAATTATCGAAGTTTTGTTTGTTTAGTAATTTTGTACAAATGTCGGCTATGTTCTTTTTAGATTCTACAAATCTTAGCAAAAACTGATCATTACTTAAAACCTCACGTACAAAGTGATACCGTATGTCAATGTGTTTTGACCACAGGTTTTCTACACAGTTCTTTGCGTAATATATTGGTGACTGGCTATCGCTAAAAATAACTGGTTGTCCCATATTGATACCGAAAAGTTCTAAGTCCTTTACAATTGGTTCCTACCACAAAAGTTCTTTTGTTGCTTCCGATACTGCAATGTATTCCGCTTCCATGGTGGAAAGTGAAACGGATTTTTGTTTGATTGAACGCCACGCTACCGGTGAACTTCCTACACGGACCACATATCCGCTAGTTGATTTTCGGGTGTCGCGGTCAGCGCCCTAATCGCTGTCACTATGGATTGACAACCCAGGGCTCTTCTTAGGGATCTAGTTAAGTCCATTCCTGGAGGTGGTTAAAACGTACATTACCAACTGTCGCAGTCTATTCCAATGATTAGGTCCAGGGTTGCTTTTATATTGCGAAAGGGCTATAACTTAAAACAATGTCCGGCCTGGTTCGTTATGCGATGAATAGTAAACTGCCAACTAGAGATCTGTATGGGCATTCTTTCATCCTTTCTTTCTCAGCTTCATCAGTTAGGGAGTCCTGTTTCGTCAATACAATTCCAGCAGGTATAGGTAGAGTTACGGGTTCCTCCACTCTAATGCTGTAACGTTTCTCAAGTTGTCGTATATAAGACTCCTGGTGCATTTTTAGTGATCCATCTTCCCTGAAATCAAATTCTATACCCAATAGCTTGCTAATTGGTCCCAGGTTTTTGATGTCGAAACATTGCGCTATGGTGTTATATACATCTTCTAATCCTCCAGTATCTCGAGCCAATACCACCAAGTCATCAACGTATACCAACACAATTGCCTTCATCGGTAGATAGTATACGCAATTAGTCCCTTTTAGTTTGGAAAACCCAAGTGCTTTGAACCTCTTGTCAAGCTCTTCATACCACATCCTCCCGCTCTGAGGTAAACCATACAGTGCTTTTAATAGACGTAAAAAATAGGGGGAGGTACTTGCAGTTTCAAATCCAGGGATTTGCTTAATGTAGACATCATTATCCAGGTTACCGTAAAGGTTGGCGTTTTTCACATCCAAGTGCCAATGTACCCAGCCAAGGCATATCACAAACAGTGCGAGGAAGAATCGGATGAGGCTAAAATTAGCTACTGGAGCAAAGGTGTCATCGTAATCCAAGCCTTCTACTTGGTCGTATCCCTGCGCTACCAATCGGGCTTTAAATCGTGAGACACGTCCGGAACTGTCTTTCTTTAACGTATATATCCACTTACATCCGACTATCTTCTTTTAGTTACTGGTTTCTCGACTAGTTCGGTGACATTTCGTTTTGCCAGGGTATCCACTTCATCCTGCATGGCTTGTTGCCAGGTCAGACTGTGGAGATTCCATCGCTTCCCTATGTGTTCGCAACAGTAAGCTTGGAATATTTCATCAGATTTATCCTCGGTAAGGTACATCGCTATAGTGGCCTTGGCTGATGCTTTGGAAAAGTTAAACAGTGATAAATCGTGCTTTAACTCATTCGCTGCCAGATACCTTTTCACTTCTGGTAATGATCGAAGTTAACTTCCCTATGGGTTATAGTAGTAGATATCGGCTTTGCCTCTGGTGGCTCCCTTCTTTCGTATTCTAACCTCGCGGCTCCATCCCGGTGGTAATCCCGGTAATGTGACTTGAGGTTCTAAATCTCCTACTTGTTGTTGTTTTATTGCTTGTTGCTCACCCGATGTATTTTGAGTATGATCTGCTATTGCGTCAGAGAACTCGTCATCTGATCCATCCTAGTCAGCCTCACGATCTGATTCAGCTGTGTCAGCCTCATCCGCGTCCAAATCTTCATTTACAGTCGACCATTGGAAGGTGACATAATCGTCAGGCGCCGGCTCATATTGGGTGTGCTCAATCCCGACCTTGTCTTCATTAAATCGTATATGCTGACTCTCGATGACTTCGTTCGACTCTGGGTACCATATCCGGTGCCCTTTTGTATGTAACGCATAGCCTACTACGATGCCAAACTTGGCGCGCCTGTGAAACTTGCTCTTCCTTCGTTGGTAAGGTACATGCACGTAGGATAGGCTACCAATTCGCTTCAAATGATTGGCGCTCGGTTTCCGTTGCATCCATATTTCCAAGGGTACGCAGTCCAGCTTGGAATGTCGGGAATGGTTCTTGAAGTGGGATGCCACCATAACAAATTCCATCCACAACGATGATGGTGCCCTGGTATCCTCCAGAAATACTCTCACCATGTTCAATAATGTGCGATTCACTCGTTCCGCCACACCATTCATCTGCGGCGAATATATATTGGTTTTCTCATGTTTCAACCCTTCTTTGCTGCAGTAGTTGGAAAACAGATTCGAACAATATTCCAATCCGTTGTCCTGACGGATTGCCTTGATTTGTTTCCCGTCTGCTTCTCAACAAATCGTTTATACTTGTCGAAACACGCAAGAGCTTCACTCTTCTGCTTCATGGGGTAGACCACTAGATAACTGCTTTTGTCATCTAGGAAGGTAATAAAATACCGAGCTCCCCCTAGTGAGGTGATAGGGGAAGGTCCCCAAATGTAGGAATGTACCAGTTCTAGGATTTCCGTACTTCTTATTCCTTTCGTTCTCTTATGGCTTTGTCGTGTACTCTTTGAGAATTGGCAAGATGCACAGTCTGCCAATGTACCCTTCAACTGTGGTAGACCCTTCAACATTTCATGTATCCCCATATATTTTACATCTACTTCATTATGATGCCCCAGTCTCAAGTGCCAAATTTGAAGTTCAGTGGCTCCGTGCCAGATAAATAAGACTTGAGTTCATGCGTGTTTACTACCTCTTCCCCACCTGGACCATCAAGAAGTACTCTTGCGTCAACGGTATACAAATTATCGTCGGATAACATGGACTGGAAAGCAACACCCTTATCTGGATACAAGACTGTGTATTTCCGGTTTTTCATTCGTCCTTCAAAACCCGCTTGATCCAGAAGCCGTTCCGAGATCAAGTTCTTGGCCATACCAGGTATATAACACATCTGTCAGGCGAAATCGGTTATTTAGCTTGTAGTCCATCTGAATCCATATGTCGCCGCGTCCCTCTTCTCTGGAAGTCCCTTCTCCCACCGTGGCCTGGGTATGGAAGTGGTGATAGGTGAAAAATCATTCTCGCTGATTGCAAAAATGTCTAGTTGCCCCGGAATCCAAAATCCACTGTTTAGAAGTGTCAGTGGTTGTACATAATGCTGTTGCGTAAAACTCATCCTTGCGGCTAGTATTCTTCAGGTCTTCACGAGGTCGTCCTCTCCGATGCTGTCGGTGCTGCCGACAGTCAACCGCCTTGTGACCCTTCCGCCCACAGTAACTTTAGAGGTTTGAGCTGCCAACGCAATCGTTGCATTACTTGTTGCTTCCTTCTGGACACGGCGTTCATATTCGGTAATTAATGTGTTTTTAATTGCCTCGGGTTGGAAGAGTTCATCCTCCAACTGATATATGGTCGTGACTAGTGAGTCATATGAACTTGGCAAGGTTCCAATCATCTTATATGCTACATGAGACTCATGTAAAGTAGCACCAGCATCTTCCAATTGTGATTTCAGTGTATAAATCCTGCCCATGAATACTGGAATACTCTCTCCTTCACTGTAGGAAAGAGCATAGAATTCAGTTAACTAGGCGCCTGTCCTGGTACGTGAAAAAGGTTCATATAACTCCTTTAATGTGTCCCAAAGTGCTGACTCAGACCGTGGTCCTCCAATATAGACGCTTCGTAACTCCGTACTAATCGTCCTTGCTATAAAGGCGTAAGCCTTTGTATCTCTCTTCACAAACGCCGCTATAGTGGCAGGGCTGGCGGATGATCCAGGGTGGGTCTCGACCTTTGTCACAATATTCCAATAATCTTTGTCAATTAATATTAACTCCATGTCCCATTTCCAATTACGATAACAATCTGACGTCAGTTTCGTTATTTGACTCACAGCAACTGTATCGTCGTTTGCCATCGTGGCCAGCCAAGGCCTAGGTATGATGCCGGGCTACGAACAGTTAGGCTAGGCCTTGTAAGATCCTCTAGAAGCAGTTGTTGGTCAAACACATCGCAGGAACCACGCGTTGCTACCAAATGTTAGGTTGTAGGTGGAGAAAGAACATCAATAAATAACTAACATAACTGGTTTTAATCAAAATATAAAAGGAAAAAATTCTTCAACAAATTATAATAGATTACAACTGCACCCACGCCATTCAGAGTTAGAAGTGGAGGAGAGAGATTAGCTGTTAAATGATTAATGACGTCATCATTATTACATCATCATAGACGCCGCCTTGTGGAAAGAATGTAAAACGGGGTAGTCAACATGGTACGCCGTATGGCAAACTCTTATAGAAATTTAAGTTTGATATTTCACAACCAGTTAGCACTTGGTTCACCAGGTACTATTATAATAATTGTTTTTTTTTCATGTAGTAAGGGATATTTTTCGTGCATTAATAAGCTATTTTTCGGGCACTAATTAAGAATTTGTCGTGTATTCAGCCAGCGGTTCCCAAAAGGAGTTCCGAGAATTCGCAGCGCGGCCATCTTTGTTTGTGTCAAGAATCTTTTCAGATCAGTAAAAAATAAGTTGTGGTTCCATAGTAAAAATAAATTGCGAACCGCTGTATTAAGCGATATTTTCAGTATATTTATTTGTTATTTTGCGTGCAGTTATAGTTTTCGTGTACTAAGCAGATATTTTGCATACAATATGAGGTTATTGTTCGAGTAATAAGCAATTATTTCGAATTCAAAAATATTTTATTTTGCATGTATTAAGCTTTTATTTCCGTGTATAAAGCAATATTTGCTTAATATACAGTATTACCTGTAAATTAAGCCAAATTGAATATTTCAATATTTCTGAAAAATAGAAAATATTTTTGTACAGAATTTCCCCTTAAAAACAAATTTATATTAAAGGAATGCTTTTTGCTAAATCTAACAAATAAATTTTGAAAAATTTAAAAACTCTGCACTTTATTGTTAAATTCTTATAACAATTCACAAACAAAAGATATCAAATCTTTAAAAATTAGAATTTAATATTTACACCATGGAATATGGCTTTAACATTTTTATAAAATGACTATTTTAAAAATTGTATCAAAGGCTATGATTTTAGCCAAGCAATATCACATGGTAAGACTTAACCAAGCGATGTCACTGATTAGGTTGAACTTATGTCACAGTCACAGGTTATTGTCACCACTTGTAACTTCACCTTATTTAAAGAAAATGTTACATTTCAAAAACTATTTTAGAGATGTTTAGGAATTTTTATGAAGTTGTAATAGCAAAATTTTATGATAGTGGTATTTAATTTTTTTTTAAAGCAACAGAATTACTATGAGAATTGTCACAGTTATCAACTAAATTTCAGAAAAAAGATCTTCGTTGCAATATTTTAGACTTATAGTTAAGTATTTAAATTTAATAGTAATTTAATTGTTTGAAATATCACAAAAATTCTTAAATCTTTGTGATAGTGAAAAATATCATTAATAAGCAATCAGAGTGCCCTATATGTGAGCAGTCTAGTGCAATTTATAGTGAAATTCTTCACCAATTATTGCATGGCGGTCGCTATTCAGCAGACATCTTTTACGCTCGGGCTTCCGTTGAAATCCAACGTTAAGATAGTTATATCAAAAGTCAAAATATAACTATCTTAACGTTGGATTTCAACGGAAGCCCGAGCGTAAAAGATATCTGCTGAATAGCGACCACCATGCAATAATTGGTGAAGAATTTCACTATAAATTGCACTGGACTGCTCACATATAGGGCGCTCTGATTGTTTATTAGTTTTACTGATATCGGCAGATTTCCGAGGATAGCCAGAGTTCCTACACAGTACTGATGAGCCCCAAAAGGGCGAAACCGGTCTACTGTTGGAATCTCTGGCTGAAATTTTGACTTTTGATAAAAATATCATTATTACAAAAACCCTAAGTAGAACAACTATGAAACCAGTGTTTCAATGCTTTAACAGCGTTTGTGACGCTTCCAGATCCTTTTCCATCTCCTATTTCAAAAAAAGAGTCTTGGAAGAGATCCCATACACTGCGACACTTTGGAGGTTAATTAAGGTCCAAGATATAAAAAAGCTTGAAACAGGCATTAACTGCTCTCAACAGGGACTTTCTCGGGAAAAAAACATTTTCAACCACGAAGTAACAAATAGTAGGGGTCAATATGTCTCCGCAAGCCACAATATGAGGTTCAGGCACTCCACACTTGCTTACATAATCAAAAATGCCATCTTTGTCCTAATAATATTTTAATTGTCAAGAGTACAATAAATAAATAATAATCTAAAGAGTAAAATACTTACTGGAAAGTTAGTAATAAAAGAGTTCCTTGCAGTTTCAAATGATGGTCGTACACTCTTTTTTACACATCGATAAGATATAGTTGGAACCAAGTAAGGCAAATCAGCAAGCACCCATTTTGAAAAGATTCTAAACAAAACATAGTCAAAATAATTTAAAAATAAATAAATTTTACAAACTTACCATCTTCTGGATCTTCACTACGTTCTCTAAAGTATGTTTTTAAAATGTTATCTTTAACATTAACACGAGCATTATCCCATATTACATTGCAAAACTTGGTGCTCAAATTTCTTTTCAAGTTTTCACAATTATTGGGATATAGCAGTGAGAAGTCCTGCTCTATCTATAAAATAATTATTTGATGAAAAAATGATCAAATTCACTAAATGCTTACATTATTAGAAAAAACCCAATACCATTCCAGGTATATCTTTGAGACGTGGAAATTGTTCAAAGATTCGAGTAACTGAGAACTCAGAATGAGCTTTAATCCATTGCCTTCGAGAATGAGCTGTTAAATTCATATACTCTTTGACTTGCGGAAATGGATTAAAATTTTCCCTAGGCCAAAATCATTCATGTCTTCCACAGAGACATCACTTGGAAGTTCATCAACTGAATACAGAATTTTCCAATTTAAAAGCTATTCCTATGGGTTGCCCTTTTTAACCTATATACTATTCTATCAATGGGACCCTTATATGCAAAAATTACCAGAGGTAACTGTTGCAGTTGCTAAGACGCTTTGGGATATAATTTGAACCAATTATTCATTTTCTGTTTAATGGAAAAAAATTGTACCTTCAAAACAGGGAAGGAACTTTAAGGTATTAGATGGTAGTTTTGGATACTTAACAGCCAATCGAGAGTAAAAACTGAAAACTAAAATAAAATGGAATACTACCAGGTCGTTAATACTAAAATATGTTCCATATCACTTAAGTTCAAATGCTTCCGCGACCAAAGGTATACCAAGAACCAATTGAGTTCAACAAATTTCGAAATATTATACCTAGTTCATTTAATAAACACAAAAATATATACTAACATGAAATTGTTTCGTTACTTTGACTTGAATTGCTAACTGATGTTTCGGCACTGTCATTAGCAACATGGACAGATACTAGACTAGTGCCTGCATTTGACAATTGATCCAAAGTGGTCAGAGCCATACTATTATTTAATAACGTATCACTGGATTCAGTAACATCCATTGAAATTGCTTTTAACGGATTATCCACATTTTTCAAGGCACTTTCAGCCCTATTATAAAGTGAACAAACATGGTTATATAAAGCCATAATATTAAATTCAAAATAAAAAAAATAAAACAAGGTCATACATTATACAAAGAAAAATATTAATTTAATTTTATTAAAATTAAGGTTATGGTGGTTTCAACACCATATATAATCTAAAATGGACGTTTAATACACATAATACACTACTTTTAATTACACTAGACCAGAGATGGGCATAGAGATACTATTTTTTTGGTGTCTGAGTAACTTTAAAACATTTACTCTAATACAGAAAATATTTACACTATTATTTTGAGATTTAAAAATTAAATATTTTACACAATTTAATTTTTAAAAATATTTATATTTTGGCACAACATATAAATTATTAGAGCCACTGAAAGCTCTCGAAAGCTGTAAAGGTACGACATCTGCTATTTCATTTATATTACACAAGCGAATATTAGAATGAAAGTGTCTCTTAAAGGAGATTGTCTC
Organism: Leiobunum rupestre; assembly: GCF_980474605.1. NCBI lineage: Eukaryota > Metazoa > Arthropoda > Arachnida > Opiliones > Sclerosomatidae > Leiobunum > Leiobunum rupestre. Next base: position 55,646,491 of record NC_143392.1, on the reverse strand, counting down.
TAAAATTGACACAACAAATGTAAATTGAAGTTGATCTCTAAGCAAAATAAATTTTTTTTTTCCAAAGACTATATCCTGATCATTTACATCAAGTACAAGAATTTGTCCTGGGTTATACAAAAGCCCATTATGTTTTACCCAATTTAAAAATGCAACGTTATCATAGACACATCTGCATAATAAATTTGCAAGAGATTGGCCATTAGCTAGGTGGGTCAAAAGAGCAACATTTAAAGGACCGATTTCAGTTTCCTTCTGTACGAACGTTCTTGAATTTCTGATGTTAAATGCAAACATTTGTTGTTGATAACCAATGACTTGGAAATGTTTTTAAAGTTGCATATTACATGGGCATACTTTTTGAAGAAATTGTGTTTGGCTTCAAATCTTATAACTCCAACACGAATAAGAGGACCAATCATTCTTATACATTCTGTATAGTGCAACATGAAATGATGCTTTGGTTTGAGAGATCTATCAGGGAACAGCATAAGGAAAAATTCGTGGTGATCTGATATTAATTGTTTCAATAAGGCAGATGATCTTTAAGTATGAAAGGAGAAAAAATTATATCCACACAGTCTAAAAGCATTAACAAAAGTTCATAGCTTTCATTCTCAAATGGAATTAAATCGCTTAAAATTAATGGCAAATACCTAAGCAAACACCAAAGCTGACTAGCAATTTGCCCTGTTGCACCGTCTGGATTTTGAATCAGGTATTTTGTCAATGGGGTTGGTTTATTTTTAACATCAGTACCGAATAAAAAACTAGAAATTCTGCTATTTAATTGATCTAGAGTAAAATATTTTTTGTTTATAAGGTATCCTAAAATAAGTTTAATTTTAAGCGGCGCAATTCCTTCAAGTACATCATACATAATATCTGGAACAAAGTTGGTTGTGACATGAAAGTGATAAAGTTTATTAAAGACACATTGTCTTTTAATACCAGTTTCTGCTGGAGATTGTAGGGCAACATCTTGATTATAATTTTCTATGGTTCTTAAAAGATTACAGTCTGCATTAGTTTGCTTTATCATGATACTTCTGTGGATTTTACATAAGTGACAAGGATAATTGGCAGTAAAGCCCTCAATTAACCCAATGAGAAGGTGCATTACAAAATTATCTCCACTGATGTGAGCTAAAAAAGCATATGATTTACCAGTAAACTGCGGTAAATTGACGTGAAAGCCATTTGTCTCAACATCGTGAAATTCTTCGTATAAATGTAAAAGCACATAATCAATACAGAGTTCTTTGACATAACTTGACTTAACTAATGCTAACAAATAAATGTTATTTAAAATTGAGTTGAATTGTGGTGGAAATGATTTAATGGTAATGTAAAAAGCCATAACTTTATGCGTACCTGTTTAAGCACCTAATGGATTTGTAACTTCAAACTCATCAGAGTAAAGCATTATTTATTGGAAGTTTTATTTTACGATCATTGAATATTATATTTGCACCCTGCTCACCGTCTTTATAATCTCTCAAACCAAAACTTTCACTATTAACATATTCATTGATAATGTCATAAACACCTGGTGATTCAAGAACTTCTGTAAATGTACTCTTTAACGGAACTAACTGAAAATGAACTTTCTTAGTTTTCTCTAATGCAACTTCACTTAGAGGGCATTGAACAAACTTATTTACTTCACCCATTTCAATATCTCTAGGTTCAATAAGATATTCGTGTTCTTTAAGGTATTTTTGTTGCTTATAAGGAGTATCACAGTCTTTAAATGGATTTTTTAACTTATCAAATTCGGAAAATAACATATTTAAATCTAAAGCCTCATTTTTAAATTGTGAATTAATTTTACCTTTCATATACTCTATGATATCACCTACTAGTTCAGTAACTCTCGTAACAATGGTTTGAATACAAGCTTGAGAGACTGTTGGAGATGACTTTAATTCACAAATAAACTGAACAGCTGAATCTAAAATGTCATTTACATCAAGACAGTTTTTATAAATATTTGCACCTATATCAATTTCTTCCACCATCTCAACATTATTTTGTTCGTTATTTAAACATATAGGGGGATGGACATGATGCTCCATTTTATTTTCAAATCTTTCATTAAGCACCAAGGAATGATTTTTTAAAAGGTGACGTTTCAAGGACAAAAATGTTGAATACGACTGGCTACAATGCTCTTCCGCACAAAAGAAATAGCAAGAGCCATCCCCTAAATTATGGGTATTTCTTAAATGAAATACTAAATTTTGTGGGCTACCAGGAATGTCCTTATGGCAGTTAATAATAAATAATAATAATCAGCTCAGCTAATAACCAGGGCAGCAATAACTCATTTTAATTGATCTTGTCACAAAACTTAGTAGCAGAATGTTCTGTATAGAAAAAAAAACAAAAATTAGCCTACTTATTCTCTATATTTTCCTGCTGGTCTTTGTTCATTTGAAAAATTAAAAAAAAAATTTAAACGTGGCCCAACCGCAGGTATAATTTCTTTTACAAAATCACGTGATAGCATTTGAAAAGATTCATCGTCAATGCAATTGGCTGAAAAATTATTTTGTACTTGAAAAAAATTTAAACAAAAAAGAAATAATAACAATACCAATGAAATTATCTTTTAGCTCTATTAAGGAACACTCTAAAAGCTTATTTTCAACAAATGAATCCATTTTGATAGAAAAGTTACCAATCCAGTTGATATTTAAATACCTAATTGAAAATAAAGAAAGACACATATACAACCTACTAAACCTTCATTTCAAACAAAATTTAAATTAAGTTTTTTTAACACATTTAAAATATAAATATTTAGAACTAACAGCCCTTACCATAAGCCTAACCCTTACAAACCAAATCCATGAAAACTGGGCTTACATTTATTGAACATATCAAAATATTACTATTAAAAATCAGCATTAGTTTTAAAAATGAAATTTTCATCTTGCTCTATCTTAAGAAAAAACAAAATTTCCAAAGTCTCATAAAAGCCAAATATTAACTAGTCGAAGGAAAATTTTATTATAATCATTATGAAATTGACAAAATTAGGATTTTTTTGTGATAATTCTCATTTCCTTCTTACAAGGGTTCCATATGTTGGAAAAACCTAATATTAACTAGTCGAAGGAATCTATAACATATTTCTCAAAGTTTGTCCTAAAATTACTCATGGTTTTGATTTTTTTCACCTAGCCGCTTCAATTTTAACACCCAACTTCACTTATTCCCTACTCTGTCTCCTTATTAATACTGGTTTACAGTTGTAACCGATATATCTTCCCCAGTTACAACCTAGCTCGATTGTTCCCTAGCCACGTTAGTGCGTTAGAGTGAGAGAGCATTAAAATTTAAGAAAGCACCAATGAGGTTCCAATCATTATTTATTTTAGGCGATTTAGGTAGTTGTAGCAATATCAATAATCAAAACGTTAGAAAGGAACAGTTCTTCAATTAAGTACAATAATAGTTTAAGATGAAAGAGTAAAAACACACAAAACATCATACCCGTAGTTACCATTGTACATATCACTAATATTAAGTAATAATTACTAACTCCCTCCGTAAGGGTGAAGAATGGCGAGGTTATGACAAGTCAAAAACATACTAACTCTTTCTAACATATAATAATTTAACAAAATACACTTATATTTACAACTTAATAATAATATACTTTAAGAACTACATAATCAACATACTCCAACAGCATCATCACTATCAATCTCCCTCAATACTAGCTAACCTCCCTTTATATACAGCCACTATGGGCATACAGCCAAAAGGAGTTAAAAGGATAATTTAACGACATCATGAGAGACGTGTTCTAAGTGACTTCTACCCAAAACATGCCGCCCATGACGTCACTAACGTCGACTGCTAAGGTTTAGTCTTGGATTAATAATAGAAGCTAACGCTTCCTGGATATAGCACTCTAGCCTTCCACAAGGCATTCCGTTTTGCCCTCGATTCATGCCACAAAAACCGGGAAATGAAATTGCCCCCCCCCCCCAAATCGGACGATGACGTAGAAATTGAGACAAATTTATTTTCGCGTGTTTGAAAAATTCGTCTGCTATTAACGGTTTTGTGCGGCCTAAAATCTCAGGTGCGTTTTTCGCGAGTTTTGTTGCTCATTTTCTTTTAGATATACAAATTTTAATAGTTAATGTAATTGAAGTAAATTAAATTAAATGGTTCGGATTAAAAACTGCGCATACCCCACTTGGAAAAGTGACTCGCGGTATGCCTATAAGCCTCATATGAGTGGAGTTAATTTTGTAACCTTTCCTAAACATAAAAGTAAACATTTAAAATGTAACAAATGGTTAGAATGGCTACGAGAGGTTAGAAAGGATTTTAAATTAGAAAGTATCACATCTAGTACCTATTTATGTACAAAACACTTTGTTGGAGGTAATGGGCCAACAAATTATTACCCGGACCCGATTCACGACCACGTAAGTTTCACTTCAATTAATAATCACTACATTAAATTTTATTAATCCACATTGTCGTTTGTTTGAAATAGAGCGTGATTGTTAAGGCAGCTTCTCAAATCTGTGATGAGTTTGAAAATGAACGCTCCAAAGCACAAGGCTGTGATGTCCAGAATCCATTGATTAAAATCACATTGTCAGGTAAAAGTGTGGTATTGTATTCTAAATTCTTGAAATTTTTATTTTAATTTTGTATAAAAATTACTACCAAAGAAACCAAAAACGGACCACAAATGGCAGAAGATGTACCATTCGAAACAGCGTCGTCAGATATTGCATCTACTTTGTCTTCATTTCTAATGGACACATCAATGCCGGAAACTGATAACGAAACGTTGATTTCACTTCAAGAGAAGATATTAAGTCCCCTGGATAGTTGTTTATTTACAATTCATTGGACCTATCCATATTGTCTTCATCTACTTTGGAAACAAGCAATGAATTGGATACCACAGTCGAAACCGCTTCAACCGATCGAGCTCCAGAAATGACACACAGCGAAAAAACTGTATTCGATTCAAGTAACGATTTGTCAGAACTCTCTCTCTTGTCTTCTACATCAACTTTGGAAACAAGCTGTGAATTGCATACCACAATGGAAACTTCTTCGGCAGATAGAGCTTCAGAGATTACACATCACCAAAACTCTCTACTCGAGTCATTTGGTCAATTCCTATTCTCACAAGAGTGGTTGAAGCTCCAAGAAGATAACTGGTATAGTAATATAAATGCAACCAGACTACAGTTTGTAAAATCCAGTGAAGAAACAAATTGCCCATTGGTAACTCTGAGCATAGATTCAAATTTTATGGTCAAAGCTCAGGCATTGCATCAAAATTTATTAACTAATCATGTTATAAATTTGCCGAGCCAAATTTTCACTAGTGATGTGGTATGTGGTGTTTTGAGGAATATCAACCGTTTTAAAGTTTGTAGCGGGATCAAAAATGAAGAATTAGTTCATTTCTTGAAAGAATGGAGCCGTGGAGTTTTCTGCTCCAATTCATTAGCAATTAGGGATAATCAGTGCTTGGGAATTTCTAAAAAGAAGGAATGCCATTTTTGCTCTAAACTGGAAAGGAATTCTCGCAAATGCTTGACACAAAGCCAAATGTCAAGGGCAAAAAGTATAAATCGCTTAGTAAAGAAGAGGTAATTAGGTTACTGAAAATTAAAACCCAAGCGGAAAGGAATTCCAGACGAAAAGTTAAGAGGCTTTTGAATAAATTTAAAAAACAAGTTGAAACTGATGGAGATACTTTGCAAGGTGATTATGACACTAACATCCAAAACATTTTAGAAAAAACTATTCCTAAAGACGACGATAAATCCTTCGTTTCAATATTTTTAAGAGAGCAACTTAAGATGGCCAAGCAAGACAATGCTCAAGGACATAGATGGCATTCCTCAGTGATACAATGGTGTTTGTATCAATACCATAAATCACCAGCGGCCTTTAAAAGTTTGAGAGACTCCAAAATACTACGCATACCATCGTACAGTACTATTTTTAGGCATTCGAATAAAGATAAGCGAAGTCTTGGCTTTAACATGGAGGTTTTAAAGGTAATGAAAGACGAAGTAAAACCTGAAAGCTTAAAACCACATCAGCAGTACTACAGCATCCTATTAGATGAAATGAGGATCAAAGAAGAACTGATCTACAAGAAAGAATTTGGAGATATTTTTGGCTACACAAGCCTTAACAATGCCAGAAATCGAATCCACGAGCATTGCTCGGAGAAATATGAAGACAAAAAAGTTGCTACACATGTACTTATGCTGATGTTACGAGGAGCCACCACTCGCGTAAAATACCCATTTGCTCATTTTGCGACGAATGGACTCACAGCTGATGACCTCAACTCAATAGTCTGGGAAGCTGTTTTTAAATTAGAAACGTTAGGATTTAAAATTATATCGATCATAGGTGATGGGGCAGCCACGAACCGGAAGTTTTTCTCCATGAATACAACTGAAGAGGCCCCCCATAGATGTTTAAATCATTTTAGCCTAAACGAAACACGATTCATATACTTTATGTTTGACACGCCCCATTTATTGAAGATCACCAGAAACTGCTTATATTCCAGTGAAGAATACTGCAATGTTGGACTAATGCACAAAAATATCCAATATATCACGTGGTAGCCTGTTAAAAGATTATATGAAGATGAAATGAAAAAACCTGGAAATTTAAGAAAGGCTCATAAACTTACCGGTGAGCATGTGATCTTGAACTCGTATAGCAAGATGAAGGTTCGGTATGCGAGCCAAGTTTTAAGTGCATCTGTTGGTAATGCGATTACCGAGGAATATGGAAACCAATATTCCGAAACTATCAAGTTTATTCAACTGTTCGATCAGTGGTTCGATATCTTCAATACATCCATTTTTGATGAAGCGTACCATCAAAGAAAACCAAATAAAAGGCCTTTTAAGTTTTTAAAAGACAAACGGTTTGAGGTATTATTTTACACTTCTTGTAGTAGGCCTAAATGAAAACAGAAAAACATTTTTTTATCCCTCTAGTGGCTTGAAGATAATTTCTTAGGTTATCTTGATGAGTGGGAGGAGGATGTCTCCAATCGTCCTAGTAACTTCACAGGAGACGAGAGAAAAAAAATTATACTTTCATCTGAAACTTTATCCGGCTTGAGGCAAAGCAGTAAGTATAATCATAACATAAACCAAATGGTGTTATTATCAATATTTCTTTATGTAGCGGAAGCAATGGTAGAAATAATTAGGTTTCTCTTGGCGGAAGGAGCAAACTTCGTGCTTACAGCCAATTTCAACCAGGACCCGTTGGAATTGGAGTTTTCTCGTCATCGAGCTGCCTGTGGCCGAAATGACAATCCCACCATTGATGCCTTTGGAAATAATAGAGAGACCTTATACATTCTGAAAAATTATAAGGTAGCTACTCATAGTACCCAAGGAAATACTACAATAGGACCAAACGACTTCTTAAAAGGAAAATTGATTTCAATTAACTTTAAAAACAAAACATTTTCTCACTTTATAGTCATTAAATTTTTTTTTAAATGAAAGACAGATTAAAATTTGTGAAAGTACAATTACTTTGCAAAATTCCCTGTAGTTTCCTGTAATATTTTCTTTCTCAGGCTTGCTTTTGAATTAGCTTTTGATTTCATAATTTTAATTCTCAATTTTGACTTAGTCTTCTTTGAGCTTTTTAAGGTGTCCATTGCCTACTGTGGTGATGAAGTACTTTAATACATGGTCAAAAAGTGATTTAGAATGGTTTACAACACACCCTGCATTACAAAATGTTTCCCACACATCTGTTTTTGCAGTGTCTACTTTAATTGCCAACTTTAAACTGGTCACCCTGTTCTCCATAGATTTCATGCCATAGAATTTGGCAACGTGAACATAAATTTTTTTTAAAAAAATTAATGCTTGCTCATTAGGGTACAATAGGCCCCCCTATCTTGAGCTTCCAACCATGACTTTAGATTTTGAGGAAGTTTGTCTTTGGAGGTGAGCATTTGTAGTGATATTTTCTGTCCATCTGCTGACTTCCTCATCAACGATCTCAAAGTGGCACGTACATCATCACACTGGGACATTCTTCGACTGGGGTGTCAATATCCAACGAAATAACCACAATTTTCTTTTGACTTGCTTCTACTATCATTTTGAACAATGTGTTAATTCCACAGAAGTTTGACTATTCATTCAGGTCTTTGAAGCCCTACTCAAAAATGTTTGATAGCAACACAACGTTACTTTTGTAAATATAAACAAATTAACTCCAAAAAACTCACCATTGTGTGCGATAAGGAGTTTATAATTTTTCTTGTTTTCTGCCTATCGTGAATGACATTCATCATTGCCCTGGTTATTTTGTCCTCTGCGGTACCCGTCACTACTGGCTTCACAACATTCTTCAACTCCATGAGATCTTTTTCTTGAAGTCGCAATACCCAAGAATACATGGCTTTGGCCTTATTGGTCATTTCAGCTTTATTCGTATCTTTTAATTCTTGCATCACTTCAGCAAGAAGTCCACCAAAGCCACCATAATACTCTTGAGCTAAAAATAATAGTGCAATATAAAATGTCTGATTTTATATGTTATTTAAAAAGGAGAAAGCGATACTTACCAGGAATCATAAAGCGTCTCAATTCTTTCTTGCGCTTCTTTTTCGAAGGTGATTTTGTTGGAGATTTTTGAGATACACTGAAAAGAATTGTTACAAATTTAAAATACTAGTCCCATAATTTTCCACCGGAATACGAAATTACTTTGTTATATTGGTGAGAGGTTCTGAAGTATTGGCTTGATTGGCATCGCAACTCTTAAAAAAATTATTTAATTCCATTTCCAAGTCATTGTCACTCAAAAATTCATCTTCCAGACCCAAATCTAACTGCACATTGTTAGCATTGTTTTGAGAGTCATCATTCTCATCTATGTTTAAACATTATTAGTGATCACAGAATATTCTATAGAACTTTATACTTTTAAATTATTTACCAGAACTTTCGGTCTCATAGGATATAGGAATGTCAAGCTGTCAATGGTAAGGAACAATAAGAACCTTCCCATTTGCTTAGGCCTAGGCTGATGGAAACTAGGGTGAAAATCCCGGCGGCTACACAGTGTACTTGAGTCTGTCAGCTACGAGCCTACAACTATCCTTGAAATGCATTTATTTTAAACAAATCACCCAAGTTTTGATTTTTTTTATCTAGCCGCTTCAATTGTAACACCCAACTTCACTTATTCCCTAGTCTGTCTCCTTATTAATACTGGTTTACAGTGTACTTCAGTCGGTCAGCTACGACTCTCCTTAAATGCATTAATTTTAAACAAATCACCAAGTTTTGATTTTTTCCACCTAGCCGCTTCAATTTTAACACCCATCTTCACTTATTCCCTACTCTGTCTCCTTATTAATACTGGTTTACAGTGTACTTGAGTCTGTCAGCTACGACTCTCCTTGAAATGCATTAATTTTAAACAAATAATCCAAGTTTTGATTTTTCCCACCTAGCCACTTCAATTTTAACAATCAACTTCACTGATTCCCTACTCGTGACTCCTTATTAATACTGGTTTACAGTGTACTTCAGTCTGTCAGCTACGACTCTCCTTGAAATTCAATAATTTTAAACAATCCACCCATTGTTTTGGGTTTTTTTCCACTTAGCTTAATATTTTTATTGGAAATTTTTATATCATCACTATAAAATTCACAACATTAGGCCAACTATAAGGTTGTTTTAAGGGATATTTCCCATTTCTCTTTTATAATGGTGACGGGTCCAGTATTGAATTGTCTGTATGGTATTGTAAAATACCAATATTACCATCCTTTAGCTCATAACCATTAACTATCCAGTAATGTGCATATAATCCATAATTAAAGAGACCCGAGCCCCCCAATTTTCCATTCGATCTATTCTTTTAATTTATATTTGTAAATATTTTAAATATTCAAGTTGGCCTGTCACTTCCTGTGGTAATGGACCGACCAAGGCCAGACTTCCCCTGACTAAACATGTTAAAAATTTTGTTATTACATTAAAAACTTGCGTATATTGTAATATACAACTGCATCGCCTTCAAAAGTGTACGTTTATTTCAAAATAAAATCATAATGTTAACAATTTAATTTTAACTTATCTTAAATCATTCTTAGATGGAATTACAATTAGTGACGATTCACTCCTTCGTGCACTTTGTTTTCGGTAACAACGGTATAAACGTGGCAAACGCGAATTCGCGATATCAAAATTAGCAGTAAAGAATAGGAGCTTATAATTTGGCGGGAGGTTTCACCAATGAATTTCTTCGAAATAGAATTTACAGAAACGATAGCAGACGACAAGATGTAAGGTTACGATGTATTGGGTCAAAATAACCCAAGCTGGGCTGGATAGATACGTCTAGAAATAACCCATATTCAAATCGTGAAAAATGACTCAAAATGAGTCAGAAAATATTTCGCCCATTTTTTTTGACCCAACAATTTTTAGCGTGTAGACAGAAACTAACTAATTAATCCACCCAAAATAGCCAACTAAAGTACAGAACCGACATTATTTTTTTCACGCAAAATAGACAACTAAAGCACAAACACTAACTTATTATTGCAGGCAAAATAACCAATTAATATACCCAAAACCCACTTTTAATGCACGCAAAATAACCAATGAATGCATTCCAAATAACCGATTGACCCACGAAAAATATGAAATTAATGTACGCGAAGTAATATCACAATTTACGAAAATAACCCGCTAATACACAAAAAACTCTTTTATACACGCAAAATCGCTGATTTATACGGTAAATTTTAAATACATTAACGTCGCATTCGTTCGTAAAATCAATGCTACTGTAACTTTATAAGTGCCTCACATAATAGAAAAATAAACGTATGATAACCTATAAAAACACATAGTAAAAGACGTTGTGAGTGGTGACATGATCAACGTTTGGCAAAAAAAGTCAATTAGGTAGATAAAAGAAAACGGTGAAATAAAAGTTTTTAAAGAAGCATTTTGAAAAGATGAGCCGCCACGAGTACCAGAGAAGAGTGCAAATTCACTGTGTTCTTTATATGTAAGAAAAGAAGCGCCAATTTTTTTTTGAATCAAGTTGGTTATTCAATGGTTCAATCCAAAATTGTTTAAACCATACTTCAAAATTTGGAAATTCAATAGAATTTTTTCGGATAGAATGAAGAATTTAATATACTTAGATTTCCAGGGGTAAATGAAAATAGGTAATATTTTTACTGTTATAGGGCGTATTCAGATCTTTCCCAGAGGGTAACGCACTGAATTCTTACAGAAAAATTAAGATAAAATATCATCGAAGCAAATTTTTAGGAAACGTACTTCAATGACTGTACGATTGGCTTACATGGGATAATGGTAACTAAAGCTGTTACGTTTATTTTAGTAGTGACACTTTTACTTCTACCTTGATTTTTTTGGGCGATTAAATATCATGTTTACTTTCTTAGTTTATAATTACTACATAATTAACAAAATTAGAGCCCAATTGCAGCGGTTAGTACGTTCGCTTCGTAGCAAAAGAAACCGAATCGATCCCAGCGAGTGGTAATAATAATCAGCTAGGCTAATATTAACCCAAGGGCCAAGGCTCCACTCTAGGCCCAAGTCATCTAGCGACTTCCTTTGCCTTTTACTCAGGTTACCAAGTTAATCAAGGGAACACTGATTAAAAGGAATAAGTTATCTAGATTAGCTAACCTAAATAATATTTCTAGGCAAACGAATCTGGTAACCGATTAACCGTTAATATTTCACTTGGAACTCATTCAAATTTATTAAAAACTTGAAATAATCGGAATAAGACTATTTAAAAAAATACCTCGAGGGGAGTCCCTTATAAAACATTCGTAAGAAACGTTCAGAAATTCCTTCGGACTTTGAACGTGTCCTTGGGAAAGGGTCTGAAACGAAACTTTTCCAGAAAAATTCTCAAGAAATCCACTACCAATTAAATTAAAGGGGAACGGTCAAGCTTAAGCCAGTTAGATAGCCATATAGCCCATTAAAAACTAAAATTTATGGCGAAAACCACACCATAAAGTATTTAGTGGTTAATTTTTAATAAAATAAAGACATTTCGGGAAATTGAAAAGTGCGCGTCCGCCGCGACATCTGGTGAGAAGACGGTGAGACAGAAAAACAACGTTAAAGCACGCGCTGCTGAAGACGCAAAAAATTGTTTTGCACGCACGGCGCGTTCCAGTTATAAGAGACCTAAGCCTTAATTGTGCGATTTTAAAAGTTAGGGGCGCTGGCGGCAGCCCCTAAGATGGCGGCGAAAATTGAAACCCAAACCCCTGGCGTTATTTTTCGTTTCAACTTTTTGGGCCAAAAGCAATTTTTTCTACAAAAAAGGTACGTGCTAGTATATTGAACGTCTTGTTAATCTTTTGATACGGAAATAAGGCCATATTTCGAACAGCTTGGCCATTCCCCTTTAAGAATATTTTCTATAGTTTTACTTCAGAAATTCTAATTGTATAATTCCGTAAGAACATTTTCCATAGCCTCCCCTAAAAAAATTCAATTCGCTATTCCCGTATTAAATTTCTTTTTGAATTTCCGCTGGGATTTCTTAAGTATCTCTTACGATTTATAGGATTGACTTTCTTTTTATGAACAACAAAATATAAGATAGTAAAATATTTAAAATGGGTTTTCTTTGATGTTATAACATAATCAAAACGTGGAATTAATATGAATATATTTTATATTTAAGTAATTGTTTGATTATAAACTTAGTTCTATATTATCTTGATACTCCAGACTAGTGTAATAGGTATTTACGAGTTTATCGAAATAAATCAACGTTTAACAGTACTCTATGAAATAAAAACTTTTAATGTTTAAAAGATCAAAAAAGTCTTTCGACCTTTTATACATTTTTTTTCATTGTGTACTGTTAAACGTTGATAAATTTCGATAAACTCGTAAAAACCTTAGTTCTAAATAAAAGTATATATATATTTTTAAATACAGAATTAATATAATTAAAAAATAAAAATATAAACTTAGAATTTAAAATTTAATTATGAAAATATACAGGCTGTGCAATATCAAGACTTTGAGCAAGGCCATAGAAATAATAGTTAATTTAAAGTTATAATTGCGTAATTAGGTATTCCATGCAGAAAAGTATTTATTTAAGTATTGTTAATATATATTTATACAGAAAGGTTTTTCTCTTAAATATAGAATATGGTAAGGTTGAAATTATGTTAACAACTTATATTCGCTGTATCTCTACAGAACTATAGAGAAGCCTTATTTTCCTATGGCCGAATAATGTAGAATAATAAAGTGTTTTAAGCGTGGTTCACAATGTACGTCTTTACAAGGTAAATCTCATATCCGTTCAGTTGGCTTTCGCTTTGATTATGTATCATAACATAGTGAGAATGACAGCTCTCCGTTTCCTGGTATTTCAACATTGACCTTCGACCGTGGCCATTTTGTAAATCCCTTTCTCTCTGCTATTCAAGATACTACTGTCTTGGTAATCAGTATACCCACGACAAATGAAGAACGTGGCCAGGGCGCTAGAAAACCAGACGACCTTGGGAGGAGAACCCGTTCATTGTGTAAAACCTTGCATTAGCGACAATAACTTTCTAGTAGAAATAATTTTGTATCGTATACGTTTTTATAGACTTTTTATTTACATTTCAATGAAGCATGTTTTAGTTATGGGAAATAATAGAACGCAAATTTATTATAAAACGGTATAAATGTTTTATTTATATATTTTACAAACATGATTTTTTTTAAATTTTCCTAAATTTCTTCCAAAATATTTTTTTTATAACGGTTAACCCGATTTTATTTTTAAACGGTATGGCAATGCATTTTTTTTTCATATCCTCATTGGTTGGAATTAATAACAATAAATTGGTTTCTTTTACTTTATACAAATTTTCCAAATTTATAGGCTGAAAATTTTTAAAACATGTTTTGCCATATTTTATTATTTTTTAATTTTGCGCAATAAAAAACAAGTTTCCTTGATTTGTTGACAAAATCAGATACATTTTATAAAACTGGGATCATTTTCTAAATATTAACAAAAATAACTGTCTTCTTACTTCTTGTTCTGTTAACAAACGGTTTTCCTTTCAATGAAAATTTTCGTTGTGTTGTTACATCGGTTATTTTAAAATTATGACATTCCAGTAATTTTCTGACGTCGCTATTTATTGGATTACAGCAGTTTTTCCCAAGGCTTTTAATTTACATTCCTTTTTTGGAAGAAAACCGGCTATAATAGTTCGTCAAATAATATTGTCACAGATAGTACTTTTCTATTAAAGGCTTATCAACTAAAGCGTTTTCATCCATCGCTAAAGTTCATAGAGCTTGCAAAAGAAGAAACTTTTGGGATATTTGTAAATGAACGAACTGCGTTCCGTTGAATAATTTTAAGATTCGTCCATTATTAGTTCCAAAGGGAAACGCGGCATAACCCCACAAATGACCCCCATTTGATACGCATAAGACTGAATCGGACCACTGATGAAGGTTAAACGTCGTGTTTTCTAGATCATAAAGATCCTCATAACCTTTAAGATGTAAACTATCTAGAGCCACACTTTTTGATGAGATATCACAAAATAACCAATTATCATAAAATGGACGTGGAAAATTATTTTTTTAAATTATGGGACTGTAAATGAACGCCCATGAGTGCCATTCTGATGCTTTCCAAAATGCTCTTTGCGTCAAACACCTTGGCTTACGAGAGAATTCTCGAGGCACTTTAATAGCCAGTAGAAGCTTTTCGATTTCTTTACATTGTTTTCCTAAATAATATTCTTTGACATGGTGTTTAGAGTCAAACCATAAATTTTTTGTTATGACAACAAAAATAATTTTACTTTAAAAAAATACCCTTTCCCCGAAACGAAATTTAAAGGAAAACGACCAAAGCTTAATTTAAAGATTTACGACCCTTGGTAGGTATTTTTGGATATAGAAAAAGATATCGTAAGATAAATTGCTTACAACGCTGAAGGTGGGACCAAAGGAGGGGAATGTAAGATAAGACTTAAAATACCTTTAGCTTTACTTCTTCGTTAGAAAGAAGCAAGACTACAACAATTGATAAATTTCTAATAAAAATAGGATTTTTTAAAAGTTAATAAAAAAAATCGCTACAATACATGGAAGCCTGTTTTTTTAATTTATTTATAACTAAGTGTAATCAAGTTTCTGATTTTGGAAACATTATTCACAAGATAGTATTTTTTACTCTGGACAATAGAGTTCCAAGGTTTTAAAATCGTGCATGCACTAATAGGTTGGCTGATAGACTTGGTTTTCGGAGGGAAAATTTGCAGGTGATAGTCGGGAGGGTAAAGAGTGGGCTCACCTAGGGATACGAATCGGTTATTTACCCTGGTTATTTACGCGGTATATTACCCTGGTAACAGTAATTTACAATTTTCTCAGGTAGATTACGAAAATGGTAATTACCATGGTAATTTACCATCGTATTCGTGATTCACTTTTTCTCAATTTCTTTGATCTTTCTGGCTAAAATATAAGTAAAATACGTCGCACAAGATTACAAAACTCAAAGCCTAACGTTATTCGCGTCTAAGTGTATTTTTGCATCGTTTAATAAAGTAATTAAACTCCAGCAAACACTAGATCATAGGCGTAACGCACTAACTCTAAGTGCTCGGCACCGCTGCGCCACCTAGATTCGTTTTGGTTGCGAATTTCCAAGGAGTCGAAGGCCGTGTTAGAATAGATTGATACGTTTAATTGGAAGAATACTTATGTCTAGTCCTGTTTAAGAAAAATCACATTCATGATTCATCTGTCGTCTGCTAAAATGTTAGTTTTATTTTCATTTGGTTATTCCGAACATCTGCGTTAGATTAGCGTTACTTCGAAGTAGTCTGTCGAAAGAATATAGTATTCTTTCTATAAAGTTTTATTTACTAAAAATGGGTAAAAGAGACAAAGTAGACCTAGTTATTCAGAAATATTTTGAGCAACAAACGGTGAAGCCCGGTAAATGCGATTTGTTTACCCAATAAAACCGTTTCTTCTTTGTATTCCTTGTTTTAATCGTAAAAAAATACCTTTTTTAAAAAAATAAAATTACGGTAATTTACCGCAACACGGTAAATTACGCTGTAAACTACCGCATTGTTTACTAATTTACTAAATTACGGTAATTTAAGAACTCTAGGCTCACCGCCTAAAAGACGTCGGTGGGTTAGCTGAAACACGTTCCGTGACCAACAAGAGGTGAGAGTCTAGTTGTCGTCCTTAA
This sequence comes from Leiobunum rupestre, assembly GCF_980474605.1. Classification (NCBI taxonomy): domain Eukaryota; kingdom Metazoa; phylum Arthropoda; class Arachnida; order Opiliones; family Sclerosomatidae; genus Leiobunum; species Leiobunum rupestre. The sequence goes on along the minus strand of NC_143392.1, from coordinate 55,630,162 downwards.
GCCTTGCGTTTAAATTATTTTTTATAAATATCGTTATGAATATATACATCTTCCGTTTTTGTAGTTCCAAAATTTTCTAATCAAAATAAAATTTGTTCTTCATATTAAATTGTCTTTAATAATTATTTTACTAGATAATTGAAAAGTATAAACGGTTGAAAAAAAGTATGTATATATTGTATTTTTTTTTCATAATTTTAATATAATTTATATTTCGTATTTATAATATAACACAATGTATTATATTTCTTATTTATAATATAACACAATGTATTATATTTCTAATTTATAATATAATACAATGTATTATATTTCCTATTTATAATATAATACAATATATTATATTTCCTATTTTTAATATAATACAATATATTGTATTTCCTATTTATAATATAATACAATATATTATATTTCCTATTTATAATATAGGCCTAATACAATATATGGAGACGCTGAATAACGTGGAAACTGAAAAGCGTCGAAACTGAATAACGTACGTGGAAATGTTTCCCCTTGTCGTTGCTAAAAGTCGCCACTGACTGAATTTTAAAGGCGTCGTTCTCCATTTAAACAAGTTGAGCAAAATCGTACAAATTGTTTCACTTGCTGAATTATTTAGTGAAAAATGTATTATTGCTTCTTCTCTTTTCTCGAAATTCCTTTTATTTGATAATTATAGGGCCTATTTATGCATTGCACCGAAATCACTTACGATTTTGTATAAATAAAAGGGAGGCAGTTTTTTTGGCGGAAAAAGTATAAAGACGGCCCTGACTATAGCTTTTAAACAAAAATAAATAAATGTTATAAAATAAAAAGAATTTATACAACGAAAATTTCTAAAAAATAGTTTAATTAACAAAGAAATATAAATTAAATATTATTATTATATTAATTGTCTAAGAACGAGTGACACTATGAGTGACCTGGTGGAACAATATTTATCAAAGGAAATTGCGTTATACCCAATTAGGTTTAAAAATTCACTATAGGAGGTAAAATCTATGTAGATTTTTTTAATGAAATTTAAAGAATTATAGTAAAGTGGTCAGCGAATGAGCGAAGAGATCTGCATATGACCGGAAGTGGCCTAGGCATGTGTTAGGAAAATCATTTTGCATCTTACCAAAAGCAAAGATAATCTAGACTACGTACCCCAGGTTCGAAATGCGTCGAGATTCCTACGGGCTCCCGTCTAACCATGTGATTCCCTAGTTGCGGGGGAAATGTAATAGCGTGGGGGGAAAAGTCTGAAAAATTCAGTTCGGTAAATTCGGTTCAGTTTTAAAAAAACAGTTAACCAAACTTTTGCCGGTTAATTTATTCGTTCCGCCGACCTCTAGCCTTATTTTTTTTCTAAGCCAAGCTGTTTAAAAAGAATAAGAATATAGAAAAACATTTGAAATTAAGCATTTAAAACTTATTTTTACAAAACTTAAATCAGGAGATTCAATCTCCTCATTGGGCAAAGATATTAATTTTGAAGCGTTTTTTAAAGTCTACCCCTGAAATTATATTTAAAACAAACAATTTATGACTATATCGATGATAATTAAAATTGTAATTCTAACCATTCGGCTTTTTATATTTGGTTTGTTTCTTTTGACAATAAGCGTGATACCCTTTTTAGCCTGAGGCCCGAACGAGGTCCAGATACCGAAGCAGACGAGCCCGCTGAAGCTCTTCAGACTAAACTCCCACCCCCACCACTCCCACTAGGGAATCGAATGAGACAACGCATTTTGCGTACGTTTCTACCCCCCTGCCATAAGTCAATCGCAAGATAACCTCACTGTTTTACCAAATAAATATGGTCTTTCTCTCGGCAATATATAATTTTAAAAAAACAGATACTAAATTACTGAAATAAAAAAAACAGTCTCACAATCATTAAAATAATATTTTATTTTATAAATCTGATCAGGAATTTGAGATAAGTTTAAGGTCAGAAGTTATAGCGTCGTGGCTGGACGGGAAAGGTTGGCGGAGAAGGCGGTAGGACGGAAAAAGCTGGCGGTGGCTGGACGCGAACGGTTGGCGGCGGTTTCGGTAGACGGAAATGGCTGGTGCCGGTGCAAGCTGGACGGGAACAGTTGGCGGTGGTGGCAGCTGTACGCCAACGGCTGGCGGCAGCTGTGACTGGACGGAACCGCTGGCGGCGAATGCGGCTGGCGGCGTCAGAAATTGTTGTAAAAGCGGCTTATTAGACTCGGGGTCGGACTCTTTCAACCCTCCCAAATAATATTTTATTTTATAAATCTGATCAGGAATTTGAGAAAAGTTCAAAGTCGGAAACTATAGCGTCATGGCTGGACGGGAAAGGTTGGCGGCGAAGGCGGCAGGACGGAAATAGCTGGCGGTGGCTGACGGGAACGGTTGGCGGCGAAGGCGGCAGGACGGAAATAGCTGGCGGTGGCTGACGGGAACGGTTGGCGGCGGTTTCGGTGGACGGCAACGGCTGGCGGCCGCTGTGACTGGACGGAACCGCTGGCGGCGGTTGCGGCTGGCGGCGTCAGAAATCGTTGTAGAAGCGGCTTATTAGACTCGGGGCAGGACTCGTTCTCCCTCCCAAATAATATTTTATTTTATAAATCTGATCAGGAATTTGAGAAAAGTTCGAAGTTGGAAACTATAGCGTCGTGGCTGGACGGGAACGGTTGGCTGAGAAGGCGGCAGGACTTAAATAGCTGGCGGTGGCTGGACGGGAACGGTTGGCGGCGTTGTCGGCTGGACGGGACTGGCTGGCGGCGTAAAGACAGGGACGTACGACGGCGACAGAATTCGTTGTAATTATTTTTTGATTTCTTGTATACTTTTGGTAATAGTGTTTATATCATAGATAAAAACTAGCCCACGATGTTTAAAAGTATTTAAAATTAAAATTTACTTTTATTCTATATACATTTTGAGCGATACATAAGAATTAAATATAATTTATACAGATCATAGAATCAGTGCTTCCCTAGCTTTTTAAGTCCAAGTAGTAATTCTTTTGAGTTTTAATTGTCACTTGGTGTAATTTATTTTACAATTTCCAAAAAAACCATAAGATGGATTAAAAAATCATCCAGGGAAGAGAGTGACTACGCTACGCCAGACGCGTCATCCCTTGGCAGATAAATATGAACGCTGCTGCATACGAGGCTTTCGATAGCCAAGCTCTGGAAATTCCAATCTTAATCGTTTTGTAACAATTTCGCAATTATAACGGTAAATATACCAACTTTATTAATTTTTATAAATATGTATAAATAAGTAATATTTGGAGTCTCGCACTCTTTTCTTTTTTGTCCAAGACTGGAGCTCGCGCTCTTTTCTCTTTTTCTGTAGGAGAAGGGAGCTTGCGCACGCGCTCTTCTTTTTTTGCAGGAGAGTGTAGCTCGCGCTCAAAAATAGCTCTGGCACTCTTTGGCCCTCAGAGCTGGCCAACCTCTGAGTGGTAACTGGTTAGACGAAGAAATAGAAAACTTTAAACCTCCAATGCCAATAATGGAAATCGAAGTAACACATTCATTTAAAGTAGCATTGGACCGACAACAATTTGCCAGCATTCAGAAAGGTACGCGACGAAAACCAACCTAACTATGGACTTAACTAAAGCTTAAAAAGTGTAAATTTGTTCAAAAACTGTAATGAAATAACAGAAAATTTGTTATTAAACTTAACACTTTATTATACAATATTCTAAATATATAAATTAACAAAGCTGTATTAATGAACAAATGAAAGGGGAACAAAATATCTAAAGGAGATGTCGCTACGGTTCTTCACTTCCCTGTTAAGAAACTTAGTTTCCAAAAGATGCCGCTAGGAGGAAATCGGAATAAAGTCCATAAAAACCTAAGAGTAACAAACACACCAGCCCCTCTCAAGGAGAACACAGCCAGCCTTTAAACACGCTAATGCAGTGTTGTGTAGAAATTACATGGACGAACCTTTACGCTGAACTTTTTATGGAAAGGGGAAAGACAATTTCCGAATTTTTCCTTTCCGATTTCAGCAGGCGCTAAAGCTTCTAACCGTTGCCTCCGTTATTATCAAGGCCCGGGTTAGCTCTACCCGGAGCACCGTACTACTAATTCCCCCCCCCCTATTTGAAGTTTCCAATATTTCCCACTAGATGGCGTGCGTTTTCTAGTTTTTCAAATATTTAGTTTTGTTCGCATTTGTACTTACATGTCCTATATTATCCAATTGGCCAAATATCACCAAATAGTTTGGATAGAAAATTATTTAACCAAAAATAAAAATAAATATTTTCCAGGTAAAACCATTAATCTATTTACATAGATTCATGATGAAACTTTTATTTCATATTTAAATTGTCATAAAAAATGGAATTTACATGAAAATCACAAATTTATTATGTTAAAAGAGGAACATTTAGCCTCGCGTGGTACCTTATCACAGATAATTTTTGGTTATCACAGCGTTTTAAACTTTAAGGACCTTTCTTGATAATGGTTTAGTATTCAATATTTCCTTTCTGTCGGATGCGTCTTTAGCGTAATTATCTAGGAGAGCTCTAAGAAATTTCTCCAGAAGGATTTGTCGTAGATCTTTACTGTCACGCAATGATACATTGTTGCATTTATACACAACAATGGTTTTTTGAAGGAAGGCAATATTTCTTGTACATAGGTTCCAAGCACTTGTACTCGAGGAAACAAATGAAGGGGAAAATGCACAAAATCAGTTACTAGAGCCAATAATTTTATTAACATCCGAGAAGGGTATTTTAAACCTCCTCTATCTTGGGCATGAATCAAAGCGAATAATGGAGATTGGGTTTGCGGTTGCGTAATTTTATGGGGCAAAACAAACAGTCACTCCTCTCTTCAGCGCATTTTACAGTTTACCCTCCAACCATTGCAACCGAGCAATTTTTAATTGAGACTACTGAGCTTTCTGGAATATTGAAATTTTTAAATTAATTTTATTTCAGACCAATATAGTTAATATGCTAGTACCATTTGGACTCGTTTTTTCTATTTCATTTAGGATATTTAGTAAGTGAACTGGCAATTTGATTGATGTCGAGGCCTTCGGTGTAAGGATTGGTGAAATATCCCCAAATCTCGTGTCATGATTAGTGGCAACTAGAAAGACAGACAATAATTAATAACAGTTTAATTATATCCAAAGTTAATGAGCATTACCATATGGGGTTGATCTTGAACCATTTCCACAGTTTGACGAACTTGATGCTTTCAATATTCCAATTTTTAAATGGTGCTCAATACTTAAAGTGCAGGCGTGAGCATCCATTTGGTCATTAAACCCACCATGGCTCCTTATATGGCTATACTAGACAGTTTTCTTGTAAAAACATAATGAAATACGTTATCTAGTAAGTACTTGACCAGTGACACAGTGGATTTAGTGGTCACTAACAGAGCTTCGTAAGTTTCATCAGTGAATCGGTCTGATTTGTCATACGCTGTAGCATTTGTCTGTATTGCTTCTATAAAAGGCAGAAACTCCTCATTTAGCCATAGAAGCCTTTCATCGTCTATAGACTCAAATGGGAGTTAATTTCATTTCTCATGTGGATGGCGTATGTTTTGTTATGAATATCATGCAACTCGAACCATTTACGGACCATCTCCATATAATATATAGTACACTCTAAATCAGATTTATCTTCATGCTTACACATATTAAGTTTTAAGATAGTTTTTAAGGCGGCTGTCATTTGATGTGAGAACAAAAGAACTGCTCTTTTAACATTCATTTTTTCGAAACTTGAAGGGTATACCATTTTTCTTGTGATAAATCTAACTGGTTTCATAAGTGCTTTACTCTGAGCATGGTTAAGGTCCGTAACAAACTTTCGATTAATCAAAAGCTCAATATATACCATGATTCTGTCAAGAAATTGATTCCTTAAATTTTTTATCAGGTGGCTTTGATCAAATGCAATGTACAATTTTCGGTCAGGGTCCAAGGGGTGTACAACTTCATGGTTTAATTGTCCGTCAATAGATAGCTTTTTAAAGGCTTTAGTAGTAATCTTGGCATTATCCGATACAACCCGGACTACTACAAATCCACTGTCTTCAACTGTTTTAATTACGTCTAACATGATTTTGTGAAGTTCATCTGCTGATAGATTACTGGTAAAAACGTAAGCCACTGGTCACCTATTCCATCCTTTTCTGATGTGGTTTTTTCCCCAAAATATCTATCCATATTTCGGTCATACAATAACTTTGGCTTGATGGACATTTCATTTATGAATAAGTGATCCTAATTTTTCATTTGGGTGTGTTAATTTGGAACATTCAGCAATGAGACGGTCTTTAGCAATTTGGGTTATTCCATCAGCACCAGTTGAGTAGCCAAGAAACTTTCTTAGAGTTGTTCTTTCGGGTAAATGTTAAATGCTTAAATCTCGTATGAAATTATATGTTGCAGCCGACTTCTTAAAAATTAGACAACATATTTTCAAAGTAATGTTGGTAGGGTAAAGACCGTTTACCGTAAGCAATTACTTGCTCAATCAGAAAAATGGCTTGTACATCACCACTCATACTAGCCCCCATAATTTATCTTAGTTGAACATATTCTTTTCTCATATTTTCCTCTTTTTGTTCCTTAATTGTTTCTCTTAAGCTTGCTATAATTTTTTGCTGAGATTCCACTTGCTTTCTTAATTTATAATTGTCCCTAATATATTTGCGATTCGAGGTGGCATACCGGGACTTTCTTACTATAGGTGAAGGTTGAGTTGTAGCATCTCCGTAAAATCAAAGTGGCACCTTCAACTAATGGAGTAGGTGAAGCTTGAGTTGTAGCATCTCTCCATGAAATCAAAGTGGCACCTTCGACTAATGGAGTAGGTGCGACTTGAGGACTAGCTGCGACTTGAGGACTAGTTTGGGCTTGAGAAGAAGCTTTGACACACAGAGTTATTTATCAGTTTCTTTATCATAACTTAAAATTTCAGAACAACTAGCTGAATTTGTATTATTGCACTGCTTCTCCTTAAATCTCCCTCATTAATTGTATTTAGCGTTTTGAAAAGAGCCTTTTTTAGTTTTTCTCTTGCTTGAAAACAGGGTTGACTGGTACACTATTCGTGGGAGTATTTCCTATTGGGGAAAGAGGAATTCTTTTTTCAGAAGAGTCTTTATGAGTTTTTTGAGGTTGTATAATGGAATTATCTAATTCATTAGGTGAAAGATGAGGTACAGCATAGATTAATAATCTTTTTTGACGTGTTGATATACTAAAATCTGATGGTTTGAAGTGTTTGCTACAAATCTTAGCATTTCCTTTACTAGTTAGTTATAAGTTCTTCATAGAATGTTTGATCTTCATTACCACTAAGGGAAAAAATTGCAGCAATCCATCGTTTTCGCAATAATGGTTCCTTAATTAGGGAACAAATGAAAACTTATATTTTGTTCTTGGTCATGTAAGCGTTTCTTTACTTTCTTGGTATCACTGCTTACAGTTAGGTACTGAATAGAATACGATTTTGCTTTACACACATGAAAGGAAAAATATTGAATTTAAAAGGAAAATTCAAATAACCTAAACCTTGAAAAGTCAATTATATTTGCATATCAAAAAATTAATATTAAATTGCTTACTGGCGGAAAAACCATTTAGTTTATACCCAGTGGATATTATCAGCCACGTTACAATTTCTACCACGCTGGACTTTTCCCTTTAAATTCAAATGAATTTTCCTAAACAGTGAGCGCCTCTAGCGGAGGAACGCGGAGTACTCAAAATCCTACGCGGGGGGTGAAAAAGAGAGCGAACCCGGGCCTTAGTAATAACGGAGGCAACGTTCTAACCAATGACAACTGTCCATAAGAAAATGCATGACTTTTCACGGGTTGCGTTCTCCTGGTGTGGGGTGCTATGTTTGTTGCTCCTAGATGAAACTGTATACATTTGGTCTAAATCAGTTCGGTTTTAGATACTTTGTTGTAAATTAGCCACTAGGAAAATTTGGAGTGTAGACAAATTGTCTATACGCCAAATGTTCCTAACGGCTAAATACTGAATTTTCGTTAAACAATTTTCGTTCCAAAACTTCGGTACTGGAGGGGCACGTAGGGAGGAGCATTCTGGATTTAGGAGGTATAATTTAGGTTATTTTTGAGCCCCCCCCCATTTAATTATTTTACTGTTTTTCCAAGCCAGGACTGGCTCTCAGCCGACTGCTTTTCGTAAGTCTAATATTTAGGTTGATTCCTCTTGTATGCTATGTGGTGCTCCGACGGAAGATATACAATGTAATGGAGTGTAGCAGATTGGTGGAAATTAGAACTGATGCTGTTTTTGATCATTCCCGCCTCCCCGCTTTACTTGGTTTTAACCCATCGTTTTATTTAATTATCAGAAATGAAATAGAGTAAGCCAATTATCCAATATTATCTTACATCTGTCTCGAACCTTTGGTTTATTGTTTGTACCGTTGTTAAGCGAGTTCATGGTTTTTCATAATGTCGATACAACAATGATATAAATTATTTTGTTTTGCATGACATTCTCTACTGTTATCGAACGAACGTCACCTATTATTGGACATAAAAGCCCCTGATATTTTACTCCTATCTGTTTTTGCACATTTAAACAGTTTATATTGAATACTTTAATACCTTTTTTAGAACCAATACCCACCTGTTTTACAGATAAATACCATTATGGGACTAGAGGGAGGTTAAATATTGCAAACAATTTTCTATAATATTGTATAATTCAGTGACACGCTACAGGTTGAGCACTGCAAATTCTTAATAAAACGTTCGGCATTTCGATAAGACGATTAAGAAAGCTGGTTTTATCAATTAAATTAAGTTGAACTAAACATACTAATATTAAACTCAAACACCTCAGGCCTAACAGAACTTAAAGACCGAGAAGAGAGTGGCATCTCGGACAACTTACTTGGCAACTCTGACAGATAGAGTGATGCTCTTTATCGATATTTTATTCAAAAACAATCTGAGCCGTCGGTCAAGCTGCTTACTGTTAAATACGCGCACGAGAAAATATAATCTCTTTTCTCGGCCTTTAAAAAAGGTTTCGTACCGACCTACATGTATACTAAGAATGTTTTTGATTTATTTAGAAGGATATATTTATTGAGACGATCCACGAGCCTGATGTTCGAATTTTTCCCTGACACGGGGGACGGGTGCTCGGACATAAATTTTGAAGAACCAAGGAAATTATAGGCTGATTTGATTATTTTTAGGGAGAAACAGTTTATTGTTGGAGCATGACGTCAAAAACTGAAGTTCATAGTTATTCTTAATAGATATAATAATAAACTTAAAATATTTACTTCTTAAAGTGGGCATTATTTCCTTTCGAAATTCAATTCACAAAATCAGGGAACTGCTCCTTTTTTGAGCTTCGACTCACTTTCCCCATTTTCAGTTAAATGGTTCTGTAATGGTTGATTTGTCTTGATTTTACAAAATATAAATTTATATTTGCAGTTGTAAAATTCAATTCAAGAAACTTAAAAGGTTTAAAATGTTCAAACATTTCCTAAAAGTCGATGTGGCACCAATATCACAAGTGTTTAATTAACCAGATCGGTGATCTTAAAAAGGTAAAAACAACAACTATTTAATATGAAATTTCTTATAGATATTTATTACGAAATATCAAAATGTGTCTATTAAAATCTTTCAAAATATTATGGTAAAAATAATATTATAATCTGGCGAGGAAGTTATTTGTTTTTGTTCAATTTTGAAGTCCTTAAGGATGTAGAATAAATATTTAGAATCCTCCTAGCTATTCGGATTCCCGTTCCATAAAACTTGTTGAGGTAACTGTTAAAGTTACTGTAGGAAGCTGTTGGCTAGGGTGGCTTGTAGGGTTTCCACCAACCTCGTACGCATTCTAACATGGCGACCTTAATAAATGGCTTTTAAAGTTGCTTGATGACTTAGGCATAAGGTGTTGCTTTGGGTATAAGCCTAGCTGATAATAATAATAATTATTATTATATAACGACTCTCCTCTTTATTTAAATTAGCTTTTTTATTTTTGCTCAAGAGATAGAAAGTAAAGTGGAAATTGGTTTATAGTAAAATCTAGTTGAATGGTTCGTGAAGAATAGAAAAATAAATTTTGGTTTTACAAAATGTTTTCAATAGTAACGAATTTTAGCGAAATGCCGGGTTATATTTTTTAAGGTTTATAATAACAAAGATTAATGTAAATTTAGTTTTGAAGTGGAAATACCTTGGGGGAAAATAAGAAAATCACTTTATACATAAGCCGAAAAATTTATATATATGGATATATTTTGGTCGTCTAAAAACTTAACCGTAATGAAACATTTTTTAAGTGATTTTTGTAATAAAACCTAATAAAACCACTTTTGTGTTGAAGAAGGGACATATAGTATATCAACATAAGAAATGAGGTGTTTCAAAGGTGTTAGAAAAGTGTACCTTTAAAATTTTACAGTTGTGTAAATTTTATAACGACAAATAAGGTTGTTTTAATTGGTGTTAGTAGTGTTTATAATACTCACTACAAAAAATTTGTGTTTTCTTATTGTAAAATAGGTTTCAATCAATCTAAATCTATCAGTGAAAGGAGAATGTCAACGAACACAAAAATATAACTTAAGGGGGAAAGTGTCCGAACCGCGTTTCTTAAATCAAAAAATTTCAACGTTCTTATTACAGTCTTAATATTATATAATGTCAGTGTGGTATTTGACAATTTGTAACTAAAATCATATTTTTAATCAGGGTTGTCTGATTTAAATCAGGCAATTTAAAATATTTAAATCAATGAATTAATAAAAATGAACAAAAGCAGGTTCTTTAGAAATTTCGATTCAGAGTGAATGCATATATTTTTTTAATTAATAATTCAATTTAATGAAGATTTTATTAAAACTTTAGTTTACGTTATCGTTGCAGTCAAATAATGTATCCATTTGTCAATTAAACAGGTATAAAACAATTACAAACAATAAAATTCAACAACCGTAATGAAACTTACAATGAATAAGCTAAGTTATAGTGAAATAAAATTGGATTTATAGTCACGGGTGCTATTTACTACGGTCTAGAATGTACAGGAAATTAAAAGAATGGTGAGTTGGAAGTCTGAGAGCATGTAGGTTCAAATTCTGCTGGTTTTTATCAAAATGTTTTTAATGAACATTTAAATGCTTTAGCTACCCTACCATCCATTCTGGGCAAGGCTGTATCTTTTGATCTAATGTTAAGCCTAATTACTTTAAATATTAAAGCAATTAAATTTTTGTTCTTAAATGTGTTTAATTTTTTTCGTAGCCATATTTTCGAAGAGGAACCTCAGATCTAAGAAATAACTTTTCACATATTCTCGCTGTTTCGAAACTGTTCTGAAATCGACTGTCCAAGATAACATCCAAGCAATATGTCACGTCGAAAGCGAATAGCTTCTCAGATGTTACGATATTAATTGTTTTTCAGTTGTGTTTTATTTCTCGTGTATTATACTAAATGTAAGCAATACAATGTAACGGTTCATCGACAGTTTGAAACACCGTTATCGTCAGATAGAAAATTATCGTCTATAGGATATACCACCGGAAAAATCTACCACCTGAGTTCGCCCTTCTCTTGCTACGTTTATCTTTCCCCGCTCGTAGTTTTTTTCCATATTTATTTTCAATAGAACTGTGCTTTAGAGATATCTAGAATTTATTTCAATTTACAACGTTTGATAAACTAATGCGTACATTTATTAGTCAATAAGTTTTTTCTTAAAATATTAAACATTTTAGTTTAGGCTTTTATTCAGTTGAAGGTTAATTAAATCACTCGTTAGATTTAAAATGGAGAACTATAGGAGGTTTGTAGGTTTTAATATATGCAACGGAAGATGCAGATACGAATGCTAGGATGCAGATCTTCGTTCCGAAGGGCAGAGAAGTGGAGCCATTTTGACATGTATGCTATGGTTTGAAAGATTGTGCATGGAACTTTATCTGCACTTGGATTTTCCTATTTTCGTAGATACCACAGTACTAAAATTTGTTTGGGCCGACAGCGTTTCGTTGTCTGTACACCATCCGAAATGTGACAGAGCCGTACGGCTATTTTCTTCTCTGATGTTAGTCACAATTTCGAAGTCGGTCCGACTTATTATAGGACAAATGGCCAACCAGTAAAAACATTAACCTGTCAACACTTAGTTTACAAGTTCTCGCAGCTGACCCTACCACCAGTAAGCTTTTTCGTGATCATTAAATACCGAAGTACCAAAAAGCAGTCAAATGGCTCGAAATATTTTCTATGAACTTCTTAGTTGGCATTAACATATGTGTCATATTTGTTTAACTAAATTTAACATCAGCATAGTGTATACACAATTTTATTCTAACTGAGTTTGGCCAACTAATATAATGAAGATAGGAACTCATTTGGTGTATAAGGCCTCTGGTTACATGACGATATTAAAAAAAATACATGTGTCTATGTATACTTATTACATATTTATCTTCAACCCAACAAGTTGATATCCAATTAGTAAATCTCTTTTAGAATAAATAAACAACTTGCGCCGTGTCTTTTCATTAAAGAGATAATTCTTAACAGGAAAGGTTCAATACGTTTAAGGAAATGAGCTTAAATCATAAAAAGTTTTTAATATAATATCTAATATTCGTTTTTTTCTTGAAATATAGGAATTTTTGTACTTCTGAAAAGTAACCACTGGTCGGAAACAGTCCGGTGTAAGGCAGTTAATATCCAATAAATCCTATGCTCCGCCGTCAAAATTGAAATTGCCCGGAAACTACTTGCTGACTGGTATAAACGGATTGATGAATTGTCAGATGCCCTGAAATCATATAGACGACAAACTGCGACCTTTCTAAAACTAAAGGAATCGCATCAAATTCCCTGTTTGTTACATGTGAAATTAGATATACATAGTAACATGACTATTACAAGGACACTTTTTGACTTCAAAATAGTAAATTTTAAACTGCTATAGATTAATAAAAATAACATTGAAATGTGGGCAAAACAAAATAGCACACCTCAAAAAGTATGCTCAAAAATAATTGAGAATGCTACCTACGGTGCCTATATAGTAAGTAAGGGTTGCGTTACAAAATCTAACTCATGTGTTTGAGGTGGTCGGGCATAGTGCCGAGAGCGTCGGTGAAGGATCGGGGCCAACAGTGATTTCGCTAAACGTTTTGAAGTCGAGTAAGGAACGTATTTCGACGGCAAGCCTATAAAAGTACGTTCTTTGATTCAATGCTGGATCTGACTCTAATCGGACCATATCGACTGCTAGCCGACTTTAAAAAGAAGGACAAATGCTACTGGGGTAGTCGTCTTGCAACTTATGTATATGCTATGCCGACAGGAAAAAATTCGTCATTTCGGCCCAACAACGAAATAAAATTGTGATGTCAAACCTCAGTGCTTCTAAACTATACTATCAAAATCTTTATTAATAAACAATTTAATCAGTTCTTCTAACGAGCTCTTCAATATGCAGAAATAACACTTAATGTTTTAACAAAATTTTTTAATTTCAGATATGGATATTTCTTACAAAAGGATTTTTATTTTGGTGCGAACCAAGATTTAGATACATGGGAGCCAAAATACATAAGTATGTTCTTTCCAACCTTTGTACGCTTGGGTGGTTTAACTAAATTCAAAAGCTTTATTCAAAACGAAATATGAAAACCGGTTATTATCCGTCATAAAGTTACAATAAATTCCGAGTGGGCTGATTTTTTTGTAGTCGTTATAAAATATAAAACAAAGGTCCTCGTCATTTGACTGAACGCTAAGTAATGTATGTTGAGAAAAAGCACAAATAGAACTAAATGTACAGCACCAATTAGAAAATTAAAGAGACAGGTAATCTCTTCAATTTGCATATTAAAGGCAACAATTTCGTGAACGCTTATACGTTCTACCAGAGCTTTTGCAAATTATATATACAGGGTGTTACGGGGAAATATGTCATAAATTAAAGGACGTATTCTTTGGGTTCTGCTGAATTTAAAATGTCTCATGAACATGGGTACTAAAACTTTTGGTTTCAAAGTTATGTGCCTTCGAAAATCTGCCGTTTAAATAGAAAAACAACCTTAAAATGAAGTCCTGTTAGAAGTATCATTTAAATCAAGGAATACCTCTGATTTAAATATAAGGCCCTCAATGGGTTAGAGTGTGCAATAACTGGTGACTTTAACGGGGAGTCGGGGTCCGGCTCTTGTAACCCATATGGGCGGTGGCGCACTGGGAGATGTTAGCTCTAATCACATGGTCCTATCTCTATCTCCACCTCCGACCTCGGTCAGGTTTCGGCTAAATACTGAGCTTCGGCTCAGACTAACGGAGAGGGACCGTATAAGGGCAGAGAAGTGGAGCCATTTTGACATGTATGCTATGGTTTGAAAGATTGTGCATGGAACTTTATCTGCACTTGGAATTTCCTATTTTCGTAGATACCACAGTACTAAAATTTGTTTGGGCCGACCGCGTTTCGTTGTCTGTACACCATCCGAAATGTGACAGAGCCGTACGGCTATTTTCTTCTCTGATGTTAGTCACAATTTCGAAGTCGGTCCGAGTTATTATAGGACAAATGGCCAACCAGTAAAAACATTAACCTGTCAACACTTAGTTTACAAGTTCTCGCTGCTGACCCTACCACCAGTAAGCTTTTTCGAGATCATTAAATACCGAAGTACCAAAAAGCAGTCAAATGGCTCGAAATATTTTCTATGAACTTCTTAGTTGGCATTAACATATGTGTCATATTTGTTTAACTAAATTTAACATCAGCATAGTGTATACACAATTTTATTCTAACTGAGTTTGGCCAACTAATATAATGAAGATAGGAACTCATTTGGTGTATAAGGCCTCTGGTTACATGACGATATTAAAAAAAATACATGTGTCTATGTATACTTATTACATATTTATCTTCAACCCAACAAATTGATATCCAATTAGTAAATCTCTTTTAGAATAAATAAACAACTTGCGCCGTGTCTTTTCATTAAAGAGATAATTCTTAACAGGAAAAGTTCAATACGTTTAAGGAAATGAGCTTAAATCATAAAAAGTTTTTAATATAATATCTAATATTCGTTTTTTTCTTGAAATATAGGAATTTTTGTACTTCTGAAAAGTAACCACTGGTCGGAAACAGTCCGGTGTAAGGCAGTTAATATCCAATAAATCCTATGCTCCGCCGTCAAAATTGAAATTGCCCGGAAACTACTTGCTGACTGGTATAAACGGATTGATGAATTGTCAGATGCCCTGAAATCATATAGACGACAAACTGCGACCTTTCTAAAACTAAAGGAATCGCATCAAATTCCCTGTTTGTTACATGTGAAATTAGATATACATAGTAACATGACTATTACAAGGACACTTTTTGACTTCAAAATAGTAAATTTTAAACTGCTATAGATTAATAAAAATAACATTGAAATGTGGGCAAAACAAAATAGCACACCTCAAAAAGTATGCTCAAAAATAATTTAGAATGCTACCTACGGTGCCTATATAGTAAGTAAGGGTTGCGTTACAAAATGTAACTCATGTGTTTGAGGTGGTCGGGCATAGTGCCGAGAGCGTCGGTGAAGGATCGGGGCCAACAGTGATTTCGCTAAACGTTTTGAAGTCGAGTAAGGAACGTATTTCGACGGCAAGCCTATAAAAGTACGTTATTGGATTCAATGCTGGATCTGGCTCTAATCGGACCATATCGACTGCTAGCCGACTTTAAAAAGAAGGACAAATGCTACTGGGGTAGTCGTCTTGCAACTTATGTATATGCTATGCCGACAGGAAAAAATTCGTCATTTCGGCCCAACAACGAAATAAAATTGTGATGTCAAACCTCAGTGCTTCTAAACTATACTATCAAAATCTTTATTAATAAAAAATTTAATCAGTTCTTCTAACGAGCTCTTCAATATGCAGAAATAACACTTAATGTTTTAACGAAATTTTTTAATTTCAGATATGGATATTTCTTACAAAAGGATTTTTATTTTGGTGCGAACCAAGATTTAGATACATGGGAGCCAAAATACATAAGTATGTTCTTTCCAACCTTTGTACGCTTGGGTGGTTTAACTAAATTCAAAAGCTTTATTCAAAACGAAATATGAAAACCGGTTATTATCCGTCATAAAGTTACAATAAATTCCGAGTGGGCTGAATTTTTTGTAGTCGTTATAAAATATAAAACAAAGGTCCTCGTCATTTGACTGAACGCTAAGTAATGAATGTTGAGAAAAAGCACAAATAGAAGTAAATGTACAGCACCAATTAGAAAATTAAAGAGACAGGTAATCTCTTCAATTTGCATATTAAAGGCAACAATTTCGTGAACGCTTATACGTTCTACCAGAGCTTTTGCAAATTATATATACAGGGTGTTACGGGGAAATATGTCATAAATTAAAGGACGTATTCTTTGGGTTCTGCTGAATTTAAAATGTCTCATGAACATGGGTACTAAAACGTTTGGTTTCAAAGTTATGTGCCTTCGAAAATCTGCCGTTTAAACAGAAAAACAACCTTAAAATGAAGTCCTGTTAGAAGTATCATTTAAATCAAGGAATACCTCTGATTTAAATATAAGGCCCTCAATGGGTTAGAGTGTGCAATAACTGGTGACTTTAACGGGGAGTCGGGGTCCGGCTCTTGTAACCCATATGGGCGGTGGCGCACTGGGAGATGTTAGCTCTAATCACATGGTCCTATCTCCACCTCCGACCTCGGTCAGGTTTCGGCTAAATACTGAGCTTCGGCTCAGACTAACGGAGAGGGACCGTATAAACTGGCTGCCTTGGCGAATTGGGTAGCCTGCTGTGGGGCGGCGGGCCTCCGTATAAGGGCACGGCGGTCCTGTTTCCCGGCCTCTTGGAGTCACACTGGGATCTCCAGAGACAGCTGTGCCGGGTTACTTGGACTTCTGTGTGCTCGTCGTTCCCCTTTAGCAGCTCTCTCCAAAGGGTTTGACTTTTTACCTCCGTAGGTAGGGTGTCGGATGAAGTTACTACAGCATCCACTCTTAATCCCACTGCTGTGTGCGAAGTGGGGATTGGTCCACCCATTGCTGCTCCTTCTGCTGGGCTGAGTGGCTTTGCGTCAAAAGTGCAACCATCAATAGTAGGGTACTGCTACCCATGCTGGATTTGTCACCTGTTCGGGCTAGGGAGACGCTGGCGTAGGGCACTATGATGATAGGCCTCCGGTGGTATGGTCTCTGTTACTAGGTACACCGGGCTATAAATTCTGACACACTGGTACCACCTAATGAACCCGACAAGCTACTTTTCGCCGCCTGGCTCATGAACTAAAAGAATTAAATAATTGAGCCACGAATTGACGAAGTTGCCCGTTGCGAGTTTTTTCCTGGGAGGGGTCGTCCTCCAGGTTCCCCGAACTACCTCCTACCGGCTTTCAACTGCCTCATACCGGTTTTCGGCTCTTCCAGTTAGCACTTGTTTTGACTGCCTCCCTCCCAATTTATAGTAAGCCTCCTAAAGAATGGAAATATTGCTGGATGTTGTACAAAGATTTGAATCTTAAAATTCATAAATCGCGGGGGAAAGTTTGGAAATCAAAATTAACTGGAAAAAATTAATGGTTTTTTAAATTTTCGAAATTCTGCTCCAAAGCTTATCAAACCTAAATTAAGTATATATAGTGACTATAGTGACATACTTATAGATTACGCAAAAATCACGTTATTTATGATAAAAGTCCGAGTGCTGTTATTAAAAAAAATATCAAGAGGCGGAGTGTTACGTTATTACCTACACCGGGTTGACATTTATTCAATTTTGGACGTAACGTGGTAAATCTAAGTTCTGCTGTCAAAAAAACATTTCTGATAGATTCACTAGCGGCCAATTAATTAAATCTTAAGTATTATTATTATTTATTATTTGTTGTTGAGTGATTTGCCATAATTCTTCACAGAGGAGGATAATTTAAGATTTAATTCAATTATGAGTCAATATTGAAGATGGGTGAGTGTGTCAGTGGCCAAAAAGGATCACTTATAAAATTTGCATTTAAATAAAAAACCGTTATACTTATTGTTCTTATGTTATAACCGATACAATTCGTTTTGGTAAAAAAAAATCCTCCGAAGGCTCCATTTCATACCACCTTAAGCGTTGAAACCTACAAAGGTTTTTTGTAAATACCATAAAAGTTGAACATACCTTTACAGAATCATTTAATACCCTCGTGGAGGAAAACACGCAAAAATACCTTTTTTTACAGTGTATGGCGTTTCGATATGCATCGTACAACTTTTATGCTTGGGTTTCTATCGAAATCCAAAGTTCATATAAATGTTCTCAAGGCAAAATTTGCAATGGCCCCCAAATATAGGGCAAACTTGTTGTATTTTAGTTCTACTGTCATCGAGGATGGCCTAAAGGGCAAAACTGGTCTACTTTTGAAATCGCTGGCTCAAATTGCGGCTTCGGTATATATATATATATATATATATATATATATATATATATATATATATATATATAAATCAGAATGTCGAATATCTACAGATGCCCGAGTATAAATGTTGTTCAATGAATATCGAAACGCCATGTAATAATTGTGAATTTCATGGTTAATGGACTACTTGTGTTTAATGCACCATTGTTTAATAATTGTTGTACATTATTATAAAAATATGTCTAAATATACTAACAATTAAAATTCCAAAATGAGAAAAAAAACAAAATATATACCTCTCTTCGGGAGAATTTGCTCTTGGGCGTATTAACTACTGGACACGGCACGAAATAATATGCTGCCATATTCAGAGCATCCGCCTAAGAACGTAGTCCGTTCCTAACACTACCAGCAGTATGTTTTTGATATAATTAAAATAAATATTACAAATTTTATTGCCTTAAACATATTTCAAATATCAATAGAACAAAAGCCAAGTTCAGACCAAAAACGTTATTAAATTAATAGAGAAATCAAAATTAGACATATAAAATTCTTAATTAACAATTATTAGAATGCTCACGAGCGCAAAATAAAAACGCACGATAATCTATTTTAAAGACAAATACCATCCATTTTATTATCAGACTTAAACAATCACATATATACGGAAAGCAAAAGTTTAAAGCAAAAACGAAACTTGTAGAACACAGGCTCTAGGGTGTTTCATTTTTCCGAAGATGTGATTTTCTTATGACTTTGCTTACGCCCCAAGTCTCAGTGATGTAAAAGATATATACGACAAATTTCAAGAAGATTGGATAATATTTAGGGGTTGCACACATTGATCACTTTTATCACTAGTTGGGGCTCATCATCAGTACTGTGTAGGTATCTTGAGAGCGACTTACATCCCGATCTTGAAGCTAAGCCTAATAATAAATCAATATCAGTCCATCGGTGGTTAGTATTAACTTTTACTATCATATAAATGTTTTGAAATTTTTTTAATGTTCAGCCTAACTTCAAGATCGGTTCGGAAGTAACTCACCAGATACACGGCACTGATGAGCCCCAACTAGGGCGAAGCCGGTTTACTGCTGGATTTTCTGGATTTTTAAGTATTTTTTTACAGTTTTTCACTTGAAGGCCTATGTGATCCGAGTTTAGCGCTTTTGATTTTTGCTTGCAGACCTATCAGCCCGAGTATTTCTCATAGTTTTTTAATGTTTCCAAATTTGTTAGGGGTTAGCTTTCTTGTCCTCTTTTTTGATGGAATTTTTATAATTTGACGTCTTGTTATACCAAATTTTAGTCCATCTGGGGGGCAATAGGGGTTAAAGCCCCGGCCAGCTTAGAACAAGAGGTACAAATAACTATTGACCATTACATTAAAGAGTTCGCGTTGCAAAAAAAACACGCGGAATAAAATTTAATTTTTAAACGACTTAAATATTTTGGGCAATTAACGGTTCAACAGAGTATCACAGAATTTTTACCGATTTTTGGCCGACATGTAGTTGCAAAGAAAGCGGAAGGCCAATTTAGGGTAGGCCCCGGGTGGAATAAATTCACGCTACGCCACTGGTGGTTCATATTTACGTTGATTAATATAACACATGTTTTGCCTATCATACTATCTATAAATCTTAGTGTCTAGTTTTAATATTATTTTAAGTTTGTGATTTTAAGTTTGTGTTTTCTAGTTTTCCCAATAAAAGTAATTAACATTGAAAAATCGTATTTTTTGCCTACTTTTATACAACTGATCAAAGTGTGCAACCTCTTAATGTTATCCAATCTTCTGGAAATTTGGCATATATATCTTTCACATCACTAAGACTAGGGGCATAATCAAAGTCTGCAAATATTTTACATTATATTTTTTGACTAACAAAATGAAACACCCTAGTAGGCTCACTAAGACAAACCAACGAACCCGGTATAAAACAATGCTAATAAAAAAACGTAGACATGAATTCTTCCTCACATTATCAACACTTTCGATAAACAAAATAAATCAAGAAAAATAACCAATAGAAAAATGTATAATGAAACAACAAGATATTTCAATAACTTAGAAATCCGTGAAAAGTCAATCCATATAAACACTGGTTATGAAAATTGAAATAAAAAAAACCAAAAACACCTTACCTTTACCAATTCCCAGCTTATAACGCACACAAAAACACCTAAACTGAATAGTCAAGGCTGCCGGGAGTAGTGGCGTACTCCTGTAATCACAAGCGTCTCGGAGTCAGAGTTTGTAGGAGCGTGTGAGGACGGGTGGAAGAAATACTTCCGGAACGGGTTTTTCCTCCCTCGCCAGCGGCAACGCCCATGGAGAGATAACGCAAGAGCTATAGCTGGGAAATTCGTTGTTGTATATGAAACCCATCATTTCAAAGGTATATTACCTAAGGATTTTAACTGGCTATGACTTTAGTAAATACGATGTACTTCTTATTAACACAATAACTTTAAATTTAATTAAACTCGACTTACAAAAGCTGTTCGAAAGGATATAAACACAGATCTAAAAATAATAACTATTTGATTCAATTTTCCAAAATGCGTTAGTTAAGCCAACACATATATATATATATATATATATATATATATATATTCCTGACGTCATAAGAGGGAAAGTCGTCATTGGCTAGTAGATCATTTTGAAGATTCGGACGGATTTGTTTTGTAATTTTTTACCTTAACTGTCGTACGTTACCAACGGTATGTTTTTTTTAAGTCACTTTCGTTACTAACAGGAGACATGATTAGGAGTTCACAGCCGGCCGCTTTTCGACATTCGCATTGGCAACACGTCTTCCC